>NW_025537353.1:0-36048 GCF_020615455.1 Coregonus clupeaformis
TTGTCACGGTTAACTAAGCCAGAACCCAGAAGCAGACCAGGACACGGTACGTGAGACAAAGGTGAGTGTTTATTTATAGAGTCCGAGTGAAGCTGAATAATCCAGGGAACAGAGCGGGTGGCGTGGATGGGTTGTTGAGGGTGCAGTGGTTGGTCGGTACTGGCTCGGCAGCCGCCGACCATCAGGCAGAGGTTGGGTGAAGGTTCCGGGTGAGAGACTGCAGACAGAACAAAACGGAGGTGAGTACACAGCAAATCAACAAGGTGCAAAACAACAAAACTAACGCTAGAACTCAAAGGCTGATACGTTGACAAACATACTGTTCATGGCTAACGATCCGGCAGGAACTGGATGTTGGCCCAGAGCCTAAGAAGGGTGATGATCAGGACCAGGTGTGCAGATTGCTGATGGGATGCAGGTGCGAGAAAACCAGAGCGCTCCCCGGAGCGTTCCCGAACCCTCGGGAAACTGGAGAATACGAGCAGGAACACTAGTCACCAGACAGGACCCGACTCAGACAGCCGGGATCGTCACAGACCCCTCCGACGAACGCCACCGGGCGGACTTCCCGGAGCGCCAGGATGGAGGCGGTGAAGTCACTGATGAGGTCTGCGCCTAGGACCTGTCGCCGCGGAATCCAACTCCTCTCCTCAGGGCCATACCCCTCCCAGTCCACGAGATACTGGAAACCCCGGCCCCGCCGTCTGGAATCCATGATGCGAACGCACCGTGTAGGCAGGACCACCTCCGATCATCCCGAGGAGGAGGAGGAGGAGGCGGAGGAGGCAACAGAGGACTGAGGAAGACAGGCTTGAGGCAGGAGACATGAAAGGTGGGATGGACTCTGAGCGTCCTCGGTAGTTTGAGTCGAACTGCCACTGGATTGATCACCTTCTCCACCACAAACGGACCAATGAACTTCGGTAACAACCCTAGACTCAGTCCGTAGGAAGATCCCGTGTGGCCAACCAAACCCTATCTCCGATGGTATAGGTGGGAGCGGGAATCCGGCGACGATTCGCCTGGAGCTGATACCGGTCCGAAACTCCAAGGAGTGCCTTTCTGGCCCGATGCCAGGTCCGGTGGCAACGCCGAATATGGGCCTGAACAGAAGGGCACTGAGAGCTCCTTCTCCTGAGAAGGAAACAGGGGAGGTTGGTAGCCATACAGGCACTGGAAGGGAGACATCCCAGTGGCAGATGTAGGAAGAGTATTGTGGGCATACTCAACCCAAGGCAACTGAGAAACCCAGGAGGTGGGGTTGGAAGAGACCAGACAGCGTAGCGTTGATTCCATCTTCTGGTTGGCTCTCTCCGCCTGACCATTGGATTGGGGGTGAAAACCAGATGTGAGACTGACCGTAGCTCCAATGGCCAAACAGAAGGACTTCCAGACAGCAGAGGTAAACTGAGGGCCACGGTCGGAAACGATATCACTGGGCAAACCGTGGACCCTGAAAACCTCCCCTAACCCAGGATCTCGGACGTCTCCGAGGCAGAGGGAAGCTTGGCAATTGGCACAAAGTGGGGCGAACTTGCTGAATCTGTCCACGATAGTCAGAACGACCGTGTTCCCCTCAGAGCGGGCAACCCCGTGACGAAGTCCAGGGCCAGATGCGACCATGGTCGCGGGGAATAGGAAGGGGGTGAAGTAGTCCAGAGCTGGGCCGATTGGTACTCTTATTCTGCGCACACACTGGACAGGGCAGCAACAAAACCCCGAGTATCCTCGGCCATGGCAGGCCACCAAAAACGTCTGCGAAGAAACGCCATAGTCCGAGCCACGCCAGGGTGACAAGCCATCTTGCTTGCGTGGGACCATTTGAGGACAGCAGGACGAACCGACTCAGGCACAAACAACCGACCGGGTGGACCGTTACCGGGACCGGGCTGGGGAGTCCGAAGGGCCGCCAGCACCTCCTCCTCAATCTTCCACATAACTGCTCCCACGACGCAGTTCCGGGGGAGGATTGTCTCGGTCTTGGACCCACTCTCCTCCGTCTTGGAGAACATCCGGGACAAGGCGTCCGCCTTGCCGTTCTTAGATCCAGGTCGGAACGTCAGGGCAAACTTGAATCGTCCGAAAACAACGCCACCTGGCCTGGACGGGAGTTGGAGGCGTTTAGCCGATTGCACGTAAGCAAGATTCTTGTGGTCCGTCCAGACAATAAACGGTTGCTCCGCCCCCTCCAACCAGTGGCGCCACTCCTCCAAGGCAAGTTTCACCGCGAGAAGCTCTCGGTTACCCACATCGTAATTCCTCTCCGCAGGCGAAAGGCGACGAGAGTAGTAGGCGCAGGGATGGAGTTTACTGTCCGTGGAGCATCGCTGCGACAGGATGGCGCCAACTCCCACATCAGACGCGTCCACTTCAACGACGAACTGACGGGCGTGTCCGGTTGAGAGAGAATCGGTGCGTTGGTGAATCGCTCTTCAAATCCAGAAACGCTCGATCCGCCTCCGGATTCCACTTGAAGGTCCTGATGCTGGAAGTCAAGGCAGTTAACGGAGCGGCCACACGGCTGTAATCCCGGATGAATCTGCGGTAGAAAGTGGGAAACCCCAAAAAATCTCTGGAGCTGCAATCTCGTACGGGCTGGGCCCATTCCAGAACCGCTCTAACCTTCTCCTGGTCCATCCTAATCTCTCCCTGGAGATGATGTACCCGAGAAAGGATGTCGTGTGGGCGTGAAACTCGCACTTCTCGGCCTTCACGAACAGGCGATTCTCCAACAATCGCTGCAGCACCTGCCGGACATGCTGGACGTAGTCGGAAGGTTCCTTCGAGAAGATCAGAATGTCATCCAGGTAAACAAACACAAAGAGACCGATCATATCTCTCAGGACGTCGTTCACCGTACTCTGGAATACCGCTGGAGCATTGGTCAGTCCAAACGGCATCACTGATACTCAGTGACCCATCGGTGTATTGGAAACCCGTCAACCACTGTCCCCCTCTCTGATCCGGACCAGGTGATACGCATTGCGTAGGTCTGGCTTAGTGAACACCGAGCACCCTGTAAAGTCGAGGCAGAACTCATCAAGGGGCAGGGGATACTTGTTCTTGATCGTGATGTCATTCAACCCCGATAATCAATACACGGTCGAAGAGAGCCATCCTTCTTACCCACAAAGAAGAATCCTGCCCCCAGGGGTGATGACGAGGGGCGAACGAGACCAGCAGCTAGGGACTCCTTGATGTAGGTCTCCAACGCCTCACGTTCAGGTCGGGAGATACTGTATAACCTTCCCTTGGGGTAGGCAGCTCCAGGGACCAGGTTGATGGCACAATCATAGGGTCGGTGGGGAGGGAGTGACAGAGCCTTCTGCTTACTGAAAACTTCCCCAAATCGGTGATATGTCTCGGGAACCAGGGACAAATCTGGGGGTTTAGCCTCAATCACCTGACTGGGAACCGAATGGGGGCAGGCAGTCTTGAGACAGTTAGCATGACAATCAAGGCTCCAACTCGTTACTTGCCCGTCACCCAATCGAGCGATGGGATTGTGTTCCTTCAGCCAGGGGTATCCAAGGACCAGAGGAACATGGGAAGACGGCAGAATGAAGAATGAAATCATCTCAGAATGATTCCCCGACAACCGCATCTTAACCGGTTCAGTCCTCATCGTGATACGTGCCAGACTACTGCCGTTCAGAGTGGTCGCTTCAATGGCTTCCGGCAATTGCTCCTTGGAAAGCCCCAGCTGTTCCACCAACTCGGCATCAAGCAAGCTTCCATCGGCACCTGAATCGATAAACGCGTTAAGCGCCAAGCTCTGATTCCTGTTCACAGGGGTAGCCGGGAAACGGGTCTGACAGAGGTACTGAGAGTTGAAACTGGCTCGCTAAAAGTCCTCCCAACTTTAGCGAGCCGGGCAGTTTGACGACCGCCGGGAACAGGTGGAGATGTAATGTCCCGAGCTACCACAGTAGAGGCAGCAGTTGGTCTGACGTCTCTGTTGACGCTCCTCCTTGGTTAACCCGTGCCGCCCCACTTGCATGGGTTCAGAATCGGGAGAGAGGACCTCTCCACTAATCCATTGTGGAGGAAAATGATCGACGTGTTCTGGTCCACCACCCGACCCGACTGGGAACTGAGAAGCTGATCGGTTGGACGGAACCCATTGCTTCCCTCCTTCGCTCTCGGACTCGATTATCCACCCGAATAGACAAAGCTACCAAGCTGTCCAGGTCACTAGGCTCCGGATAGGAGATCAACTCATCCTTGAGCTGCTCCGACAGACCCTGGTAAAAGGCCGCTTGCAGAGACTCTCGTTCCACCCACTCTCCACAGCCAACGTCTTGAACTCGATCACGAAGTCGGCCACGCTGCAGTTCCTTCGAGGCGAAAACAGGCGCCTAGCTGCGTCCCTCCCTCGGACGGAATGGTCGAAGAGCTTCCTCATCTCGGCCGTGAACCCCTGGTATGAAGCCATGCAGGGATCCTGTCGTTCCCAAACGGCTGAAGCCCACTCCAGCGCTCGACCACGCAGCAACTCAATCACAAAGGCTATCCTAGCCTTGTCTGTGGCATAAGAGTAGGGCTGTAGATCGAACACTAGTCCACACTGCATAAGGAAGGAACGGCATCTTCCCAGCTCTCCCTCATACTTATCCGGCGCGGAACCTTGGGCTCACGGATGGACACAGCTTCAGAAGCGGCAGGCGAGATGGGTGAAACCGGTAGTGGATCCTCCACCGGACACTTGCGTTGGTTCTGGACCTCCGTCAGACCGGTAGAAAGGTTCCGAACTGACAACGCGATCTCCTGTAGTACCGTGCTATGATAGCCCAACATCTTCTCCTGCTGGGTAATAGCATGGCGAACAGAGTCCAGGTCCGCTGGGTTCATTACTGGCCGGATCGTTCTGTCACGGTTAACTAAGCCAGAACCCAGAAGCAGACCAGGACACGGTACGTGAGACAAAGGTGAGTGTTTGTTTATAGAGTCCGAGTGAAGCTGAATAATCCAGGGAACAGAGCGGGTGGCGTGGATGGGTTGTTGAGGGTGCAGTGGTTGGTCCGGTACTGGCTCGGCAGCCGCGACCATCAGGCAGAGGTTGGGTGAAGGTTCGGGTGAGAGACTGCAGACAGAACAAAACGGAGGTGAGTACACAGCAAATCAACAAGGTGCAAAACAACAAAACTAACGCTAGAACTCAAAGGCTGATACGCTGACAAACATACTGTTCATGGCTAACGATCCGGCAGGAACTGGATGTTGGCCCAGAGCCTAAGAAGGGTGATGATCAGGACCAGGTGTGCAGATTGCTGATGGGATGCAGGTGCGGAAAACCAGAGCGCTCCCCGGAGCGTTCCCGAACCCTCGGGAAACTGGAGAATACGAGCAGGAACACTAGTCACCAGACAGGACCCGACTCAGACAGCCGGGATCGTCACAGGCTTACCAAGAAAAACTTCCAAAAGGACTAATTCGAGGTAAAAAGGAGTTGGAGCGTTCAACAAAAAAAGGCTGAGATTAATTTATTTTTGCTCACAGGATGCAAACAGGTGACTGACATCTTGACATCAAGCTGACGTCTTCCTCAGAGTGACCTGACTATTGCACTTAGCTCCTATTTATATCCTAGTTGCCCATTGAGACACAACAATGTAAATCAATTATAATGATAACATGTTTCAAGGTAAATGGCAAATTATAGCACAAAATAATAAGATAAATAGTGTGTCTCGTTAATCAATAGGCCATGTCAAAATATACATAGGTGATATTTGGGTGTCTGTGAATCAGGAGACACAGAGACCCCAAAAAATCAGGGCAACAACATTATAGAAACGAGGACAGTGAAAAATCATTGTTTAGCCCCTTTGGATCCACAGTGTCTAAGGAGTACTGCCAGAATGTATCTCTTTGTTTTAGTTTATGTACGATATCAGCTACAAAGCGCAGGGAGGAAGGTGAGTCATGATTGGCTTCGATGCAGTGGTGCGCAATAGCATAGTCCGTGTTTTTATTTTGAATAGCAGCCTTATGTTCTGCGATGCGACGTTTCAATGCTCGTTTAGTTTGACCAATATAAGCAGCCCCGCAGATGCATTTGAGCATGTACAGTATATGACATTTGTGGTGCTACAAGGCTATAAATAGAAGCTAAGTGCAATGGTCAGGTCACTCTGAGGAAGACATCAGCTTGATGTCAAAACGTCAGTCACATGTTCACATGCTGTACACTGGATTAAAGTGAGCAAAACTAAATAAATCTCTGCCTTTTTTTGTTGAGCACTCCAACTCCTTTTAACCTTGAATTAGTCCTTTTGGAAGTTTTTCTTGGTAAGCCATTCTCATGATTTTTGTCATTGTTGTTGAGCACCCCTCCTTTCCTTTGTTTGTTGAAGCATGAAGGCCCACCTGAACTCTTATCTTACTGTAATATTCACAGTAACCTGCCACCAGCTTCCTGTAAGTTAGTGTAATATCAGAGAAACGATACAGTAAAATTAGCCTACTATACTGTAAGAAAGTAAATGCTACTGTAATCGTAATATTGGTATTTTACTGTAATTACATATAATTTGTGCAAGCAGGTTGGCTGCTTGGTATATGTTGAGTGCAGCATTTTCATGAATATTTGGTGTTTTATATCACTTGCACTAATAGAGCCTAAACCATGGCTTCCAAACTGGCCATGATTACAGGGCAAAACACTCAACCAGTAAAGGTTTAAGACTTATTGCCACTCTGATCTGTCCCCTATACACATTAAGTTGTTAGGGCACTACTACCACATATCAGTTCAATTGGTAAAGCATTCTCACTGACAGGTGCAACAAACTATAGCCTCTTACAATGGACACCTCAAAATATGTTAATGAGACAGAGATTCTTTCCCGCCAACAACACTTTCCCACAATGCACCATATATACTCTATATGCTCTAAATATACAGCAAAACAGGTAATTCAGTGCTTTACTGTAAAATTATAGTAGCTAACTGTAATTGTTTTTACTGTATATTTCCAGCATTTTGTTACAGTGTCGGCCTAATACCCTACTACTAGCCACCTAGCAATTTTATGAAGTTGGCTTTAGCTAGCGTAGATAGGTTCCCAATCTCCTAGCTACCAAGAAGCCATTTCAGGCTGTCAATCAAGTTAGAGTAGCTGGCAAGGTTGGTAGACTTAAAAAAAGCAAGCAATAACTAAATGGACTGAATAAGACTCACATTCCTTTATATCTTTTACCCAGATTTTAGCAGAGATGCAGAGAAGCATATTTAGTTTCTTTAAAAAAAGAAACCCAGTCAGGAAGACACAGACAGCTCAAGAGGTATGCTTAGACATGCAGAAAAAATAGACATATATATTTTTTTTTTTACATACAATCAAACATAGTAATTATGGCTCTAAATAGAAGGAAAAAGCTGTTTCACATTTTTGCAAAATGCAAAATTCCCAACTTCCAAACGGGGGGCCTAGCCCCCCTCGGAACCACCCCGCAGCCATCCTCATGTATTTTGTGCCCCCTCAGATTTTTGGGGTGCATGATGTCCCTGAATAGGCCTACACCTCACTGGCAATTAGCATTGCCGGCCAAATATAGGCACGGCTTCCCCAAGCATTATGTAGGCTACTCTATACTGTATATTGTCTTGTGGACAACCTTCACTCTATTATTAAATATTTTTGCAGGCTATTCAAGTGTTTTCCATTGCCACCATTCACTTATTTTTCTCAGTCCCACAGTAATAGAACAGCAACAACAACAAAACAGCAACAACATTCAGAGAACAAATTGTGTGTTTGGTTATATATACAGTAGTGCCATCAAGATACTGACAAAAAATACAGGGGACCCTTACACTAAACTCCAAACCATTCTGATAAATCGACAATGTCCAGTCACAGAGCTCTTTTCACAGAACGAGAGAGAGAGATCTAAGAGAGATGGAAGGAGAGAGAAATGAAAGACGAAGGGAGGAGAGGGAGGGAGAAAGAGAGCAAGGGGGAGAGGGACTTGTGTTGAGAGGATAGGTGAATGGGAGGGAGACTGAGGGGGAGATGGATAAAGAGAGAGCGAGACAGAGAGATAGGAGAGAGAGAAAGGTAGAGAGGTGGTTTTCAAATACAAAAGTAAACTTGCAGGAAAGAGAAATGAGAGAGCGAGAGGGGAGAGGGAGGGAGAAAGAGAGCAAGGGGGAGAGGGACGTGCTGAGAGGATAGGTGAACAGGAGGGAGTCTGAGGGGGAGATGGATAAAGAGAGCGAGAGACAGAGAGATAGGAGCGTGAGATAAAGGTGGAGAGGGTGAGTGAGAGAAAGGGCAGGGGAGAGGGACGAGTGCTGGGGGACTGAAAGGAGGAAAAGAGATGAACTACAGGAGGGAGATGGAGAAAGAGTGACAGAGCGAGAGGTCCCACATGCAGCAGGCACTACAGACTCCTCTTTGAGGATATTTACACTCCCACGCTGAGTGATTCAGTTGGCAGGCAGGCAGCCTCTCCAACCACACACACACAGGCCCTGGATCAGCCTCCATCACACATAAACACACACACTTTACTAGCAGACACCAGGGATGGGCTCCACCTCGCCCTCTCTCTTTTCCCTTCATATATTTTCTTCTCCTTCTCTTCCTCTCCTTCCCTCTCTCTCCCTTCAGTTCTCTTCTTCTCTGTCCCTCTCTTTCTCTCTCCCTCAATATCTCCCTCCCTCTGTCTCTCTCTCCCCTCCTCTTTACCTCATGAAACGTTTCCCCATGGCGTTATTTACGACAAGCACTGATAGACAGACAGGCTCAATGTTGATTGATGATCAAATGGATCCTGTCAGAGGAAACAACATCCATAACCTGTTGCATCACAGTCCATTGATATCAGAATCACCTGTCGGTCATTGGGATGTGTGACTTTAGAATACGAGTCTTATTATACAAATACATTCAGAGAAAAATCTGAATGAAGTAGCCTTGGTTCTGTCCGACTTTAGCAGCCAGAGATGAAATATAAACAGGGTTCTCAATGTTCAATTTTAGTTAGGGGGGGGGGGGGGACTAGATGGGGGAAATAGAAAAACTGAGAGAGTGATAGCGGGAAGTACATTTAAAACTCTTAATCTGCCTCATTATCAGAAGCTATTTTTAGGAAGTAGGCCAGCTCCAGCTAACAGCAGGGAAGACATGACAGAACTCTTTGTTTCTCTCATCTCTGAAAAAAATTACATGCAGATCAGAGCTTTGAAACAAAAAAATGCACATCCACTGCCAAACATGTGGCTCTTCTTTCAACAATAGTACAACTGGCCAACGGTGAAACAAAATATTGTAAAATGTTTTTTTTCTGGAAGACTTGCACACCATCAGATCCGAGACATAAGTAGCCATTGGGTATGCGGCATTGGCAAGAAGTCCCAATTTTATAGAGACATATTCAGAGAGAGAGAGAGAGAGAGAGAGAGAGAGAGAGAGAGAGAGCGAGAGAGAGAGAGAGAGAGAGAGAGAGAGAGAGAGAGAGGGGGGAGAGAGAGAGAGAGAGGGGGAGAGAGGGAGAGAGGGAGAGAGAGAGAGCAACAGAGAGAGAGCGACAGAGAGAGAGAGAGACAGAGACAGAGGAGAGAGTGAGAGAGACAGAGAGAAAGAGAGAGAGACAGAGAGAGATAGAGACAGAGAGAGAGAGAGAGAGAGAGAGAGAGAGAGAGAGAGAGAGAGAGAGAGAGAGAGAGAGAGAGAGAGAGAGAGAGAGAGAGAAAGATTACAGTCAAGCATTCCAGATCACAGAGAGTAGGGACTATCTTTAGAAACCTCATCCTTACCCATCCAGGTTATTTCTTATTAGATGGTTTATTCATATTTCTGATTCAGTTTTAATCCTCAAGTCTTCTCTCTTCATGTAACTAAAAATCCTGTTCCTTATTAGATTTGAATTAAAGCAACTGTAGAGCTCATTATGCCACAGTAACAGAATAAAATTAAATGTCATATAATCCACTGGTTGTGGGTGACTCTATATATATACAGTATATACAGTGGCTTGCAAAAGTATTCACCCCCCTTGGCAATTTTCCTATTTTGTTGCCTTACAACCTGGAATTAAAATGGATTTTTGGGGGGTTTGTATCATTTGATTTACACAACATGCCTACCACTTTGAAGATGCAAAATATTTTTTATTGTGAAACAAACAAAAAATAAGACGAAAAACAGAAAAGTTGTGCGTCCATAACTATTCACCCCCCTTAATACTTTGTAGAGCAACCTTTTGCAGCAATTACAGCTGCAAGTCTCTTGGGGTATGTCTCTATAAGCTTGGCACATCTAGCCACCGCGATTTCTGCCCATTCTTCAAGGCAAAACCGCTCCAGCTCCTTCAAGTTGGATGGGTTCCGCTGGTGTACAGCAATCTTTAAGTCATACCACAGATTCTCAATTGGATTGAGGTCTGGGCTTTGACTAGGCCATTCCAAAACATTTAAATGTATCCCCTTAAACCACTCAAGTGTTGCTTTAGCAGTATGCTTACGGTCATTGTCCTGCTGGAAGGTGAACCTCCGTCCCAGTCTCAAATCTCTGGAAGACTGAAACAGGTTTCCCTCAAGAATTTCCCTATATTTAGCACCATCCATCATTCCTTCAATTGTGACCAGTTTCCCAGTCCCTGCCAATGAAAAACATCCCCACAGCATGATGCTGCCACCACCATGCTTCACTGTGGGGATGGTGTTCTCGGGGTGATGAGAGGTGTTGGTTTTGTGCCAGACATAACGTTTTCCTTGATGGCCAAAAAGCTCAATTTTAGTCTAATCTGACCAGAGTAACATCTTCCATATGTTTGGGGAGTCTACCACATGCCTTTTGGCGAACACCAAACATGTTTGCTTATTTTTTGCTTTAAGCAATGGTTTTCTTCTGGCCACTCTTCCGTAAAGCCCAGCTCTGTGGAGTGTACGTCTTAAAGCGGTCCTATGGACAGATACTCCAATCTCCGCTGTGGAGCTTTGCAGCTCCTTCAGGGTTATCTTTGGTCTCTTTGTTGCCTCTCTGATTAATGCCCTCCTTGCCTGGTCTGTGAGTTTTGGTGGGCGGCCCTCTCTTGGCAAATTTGTTGTGGTGCCATATTCTTTCAATTTTTTATAATGGATTTAATGGTGCTCCGTGGGATGTTCAAAGTTTCTCATATTTTTTTGTAAACCAACCCTGATCTGTACTTCTCCACAACTGTGTCCCTGACCTGTCTGGAGAACTCCTTGGTCTTCATGGTGCCGCTTGCTTGATGGTGCCCCTTGCTTAGTGGTGTTGCAGACTCTGAGACCTTTCAGAACAGGTGTATATATACTGAGATCATGTGACAGATCATGTGACACTTAGATTGCACACAGTTGGACTTTATTTAACTAATTATGTGACTTCTGAAGGTAATTGGTTGCACCAGATCTTATTTAGGGGCTTCATAGCAAAGGGGTGTATACATATGCACGCACAACTTTTCCGTAATTTATTTTTTTGAATTTTTTGAAACAAGTTATTTTTGCCATTTCACTTCACCAATTTGAACTATTTTGTGTATGTCCATTACATGAACTCCAAATAAAAATCAATTTAAATTACAGGTTGTAATGCAACAAAATAGGAAAACCGTCAATGGGGATGAATACTTTTGCAAGGCACTGTATATATACATATATATATATATACTAGCAGTCAAAAGTTTGGACACAACTACTCATTCAAGGGTTTTTCTATATTTTTACAATTTTTTACATTGTAGAATAATAGTGAAGACATCAAAACTATGAAATAACACATATGGAATCATGTAGTAACCAAAAAAAGTGTTAAACAAATCAATATCTATATATTTTACATTTGAGATTCTTCAAATAGCCGCCCTTTGCCTTGATGGCAGCTTTGCACACTCTTGTCATTCTCTCAACCAGCTTCATGAGGTAGTCACCTGGAATGCATTTCAATTAACAGGTGTGCCTTCTTAAAAGTTAATTTGTGGAATTTCTTTCCTTTTTAATGCGTTTGAGCCAATCAGTTGTGTTGTGAGAAGGTAGGGGGGTACACAGAAGATAGCCCTATTTGGTAAAATACCAAGTCCATATTATGGCAAAAACAGCTCAAATAAGCAAAGAGAAATGACAGTCCATCATTACTTTAAGACATGAAGGTCAGTCAATACGGAACATTTCAAGAACTTTTAAAGTTTCTTCAAGTGCAGTCGGAAAAACCATCAAGCGCTATGATGGAACTGGATCTCATGAGGACCACCACAGGAATGGAAGACCCAGAGTTACCTCTGCTGCAGAGGATAAGTTCATTAGAGTTACCAGCCTCAGAAATGGCAGCCCAAATAAATGCTTCACAGAGTTCAAGTCACAGACACATCTCAAAATCAACTGTTCAGAGGGGACTGTGTGAATCAGGCCTTCATGGTCGAATTGCTGCAAAGAAACCACTAGTAAAGGACACCAATAAGAAGAAGAGACCTGCTTGGGCCAAGAAACACGAGCAATGGACATTAGACCAGTGGAAATTTGTCCTTTGGTCTGGAGTCCAAATTTGAGATTTTTGGTTCCAACCGCCGTGTCTTTGTGAGACGTGGTGTGGGTGAACAGATGATCTCCGCATGTGTATTTCCCACCGTAAAGCATGGAGGAGGAGGTGTTATGGTGTGGGGGTGGTTTGCTGGTGACACTGTCTGTGATTTATTTAGAATTCAAGGCACACTTCAACAGCATGGCTACCACAGCATTCTGCTGCGATATGCCATCCCATCTGGTTTGGGCTTAGTGGGACTATAATTTGTTTTTCAACAGGACAATGACCCAACACACATCCAGGCTGTGTAAGGGCTATTTTACCAATAATTGATGGAGTGCTGCATCAGATGACCTGGCCTCCACAATCCCCCGACCTCAACCCAATTGAGATGGTTTGGGATGAGTCGGACGGCAGAGTGAAGGAAAAGCAGCCAACAAGTGCTAAGCTTATGTGGGAACTCCTTCAAGACTGTTGGAAAAGAATTCCAGGTGAAAATGGTTGAGAGAATGCCAAGACGGTGCAAAGCTGTCATCAAGGCAAAGGGTGGCTATTTGAAGAATCTCAAATATAAAATATATTTTGATTTGTTTAACAGTTTTTTGGTTACTACATGATTCCATATGTGTTATTTCATGGTTTTGATGTCTTCACTATTATTCTACAATTTAGAAAATAGTAAAAATAAAGAAAAACCCTTGAATGAGTAGGTGTGTCCAAACTTTTGACTGGTACTGTGTATATACAGTGCCCTCCACAATTATTGGCACCCCTGTTTAAGATGTGGTCGAGGACTTCCAAAAATTCTATTTTTTTTAAAAACAACATAGAACCCAAATGCAAAAAAAGAGAAAAATCCAACCTTTTATTTAAGTACATTACTTTGGTGGTAAAAAAAAAAATCACACATTTAGAAAAAAAACAACTTGAAATCATGTGTCCCACAATTATTGGCACCCCTGATGTTAATACTTTGTACAACCCCCTTTTGCCAACAAGACAGCACTTAATCTCCTCCTATAACATTTCACAAGATTGGAGAACACAGAGAGAGGGATCTTTGACCATTCTTCTTTGCACAATCTTTCTAGATCATCCAGTGCCCTGGGTCCTCTCTTATGCACTCTCCTCTTTAGCTCGCCCCACAGGTTTTCGATTGGGTTGAGGTCTGGGGACTGAGATGGCCATGGGAGGACCTTGAGTTTGTGACTGCTGAACCATTTTTGTGTAGATTTTGCCACATGTTTTGGATCATTATCCTGCTGAAAGACCCAATGACGACCCATCTTCAGCTTTCTGGCAGAGGCCATCAGGTTTTTATTTAAAATGTCCTGGTAGTTCAAAGCGTTCATAATGCCATGCACCCTAACAAGGTTCCCAGGGCCTTTGGAAGAGAAACAGGCCCACAGCATCACAGATCCTCCACCATACTTCACGGTGGGCATGAGGTGCTTTTCGGCATACTCATCTTTTGTTTTACGCCAGACCCACTTAGAGTGTTTGTTGCCAAAAAGCTCAATCTTAGTCTCATCTGACCAAAGCACACGATCCCAGTTGAAGTCCCAGTGCCGCTTAGCAAACTCCAGACGTTTACGTTTGTGAGTGTTAGTGAGAAAAGGCTTTTTCCTTGCATGCCTCCCAAACAGCTTGTTGGCATGTAGAGAGCGTCTGATGGTTGTTTTGGAGACTTTGTGACCCCAAGATGCCACTCTTTGATGCAATTCTGTGACAGTGAGCTTAGGACTTTTTTTTACTTCTCTTACCATCCTCCTCACTGTGCGTTGTGGCAAGATAAACTTGGGACCTCTTCCAGCCTTGTTTGTCACTGTTCCAGTTGTTTTAAACTTCTTAATGATTCCTCTGACTGTAGATACGGGCAAGTTAAGGCGAGTGGCTATTTTCTTGTAGCCATTGCCTGACTTATGAAGGTCGACACAAATCTGCCTTACTTGAATGGTGTGTTCTCTTGTCTTTGCCATGTTGACAAATGAGTAAGAGAATTAGGCCTCTGTGTCACGTCATATTTATACCCCAGGGAAACAGGAAGTCATGAATTACTAATTAAAAGTTCCTAGATACCCTGACCAACTTTAGCAACTACAGAAAAATATATTTAAAAAAAAATCAATTAAAATTTTCAGCGGAATTGTTAGGGGTGCCAATAATTGTGGGACACATGATTTCAAGTTTTTTTTTTTCTAAATGTGTGATTTTTTTTTTACCACCAAAGTAATGTACTTAAATAAAAGGTTGGATTTTTCTCCTTTTTTGCATTTGGGTTCTATGTTGTTTTAAAAAAAATGAGAATTTTTGGAAGTCCTCGACCACATCTTAAACAGGGGTGCCAATAATAGTGGAGGGCACTGTTATATATATATATATATATATATACAGTGGGGAGAACAAGTATTTGATACACTGCCGATTTTGCAGGTTTTCCTACCTACAAAGCATGTAGAGGTCTGTAATTTGTATCATAGGTACACTTCAACTGTGAGAGACGGAATCTAAAACAAAAAGCCAGAAAATCACATTGTATGATTTTTAAGTAATTAATTTGCATTTTATTGCATGACATAAGTATTTGATCACCTACCAACCAGTAAGAATTCTGGCTCTCACAGACCTGTTAGTTTTTCTTTAAGAAGCCCTCCTGTTCTCCACTCAGTACCTGTATTAACTGCACCTGTTTGAACTCGTTACCTGTATAAAAGACACCAGTCCACACACTTAATCAAACAGACTCCAACCTCTCCACAATGGCCAAGACCAGAGAGCTGTGTAAGGACATCAGGGATAGAAATTGTAGACCTGCACAAGGCTGGGATGGGCTACAGGACAATAGGCAAGCAGCTTGGTGAGAAGGCAACAACTGTTGGCGCAATTATTAGAAAATGGAAGAAGTTCAAGATGACAGTCAATCATCCTCGGTCTGGGGTTCCATGCAAGATCTCACCTCGTGGGGCATCAATGATCATGAGGAAGGTGACGGATCAGCCCAGAACTACACGGCAGGACCTGGTCAATGACCTGAAGAGAGCTGGGACCACAGTCTCAAAGAAAACCATTAGTAACACACTACGCCGTCATGGATTAAAATCCTGCAGCGCACGCAAGGTCCCCCCTGCTCAAGCCAGCGCATGTCCAGGCCCGTCTGAAGTTTTCCAATGACCATCTGGATGATCCAGAGGAGGAATGGGAGAAGGTCATGTGGTCTGATGCTTTTTGGTCTAAACTCCACTCGCCGTGTTTGGAGGAAGAAGAAGGATGGAAACATCATTCTTTGGGGATGCTTTTCTGCAAAGGGGACAGGACGACTGCACCGTATTGAGGGGAGGATGGATGGTGCCATGTATCGCGAGATCTTGGCCAACAACCTCCTTCCCTCAGTAAGAGCATTGAAGATGGGTCGTGCCTGGGTCTTCCAGCATGACAACGACCCGAAACACACAGCCAGGGCAACTAAGGAGTGGCTCCGTAAGAAGCATCTCAAGGTCCTGGAGTGGCCTAGCCAGTCTCCAGACCTGAACCCAATAGAAAATCTTTGGAGGGAGCTGAAAGTCCGTATTGCCCAGCGACAGCCCCCGAAACCTGAAGGATCTGGAGAAGGTCTGTATGGAGGAGTGGGCCAAAATCTCTGCTGCAGTGTGTGCAAACCTGGTCAAGACCCACAGGAAACGTATGATCTCTGTAAATGCAAACAGAAACCAAATATTAAGTTCTGCTTTTCTGATGTATTAAATACTTATGTCATGCAATAAAATGCTAATTAATTACTTAATCGGCAGTGTATCAAATACTTGTTCTCCCCACTGTATATATATATATATCAGCCCAGAACTACACGGC
This sequence comes from Coregonus clupeaformis, assembly GCF_020615455.1. Classification (NCBI taxonomy): domain Eukaryota; kingdom Metazoa; phylum Chordata; class Actinopteri; order Salmoniformes; family Salmonidae; genus Coregonus; species Coregonus clupeaformis. The sequence goes on from NW_025537353.1 coordinate 16,344, forward strand.
AGGACCTGGTCAATGACCTGAAGAGAGCTGGGACCACAGTCTCAAAGAAAACCATTAGTAACACACTATATATATATATATATATATATATATATATATATATATATATATATATATATATATATATATATTGTGATGTCACGAGAGGCTACACAGCTTTCAGCGGGATTGCTCAAGTAGTGCAAGGAGACCAGGTTCAACCAAAACAAGGATTTTATTAAAGGTCTTGGGAAACTAACGAAAGTATAACACAATTCTGTTCTCTGGTGGCTCTTTAAGGGTTAACAGTTCAGGGATGTCTCTTCCACATCCAAAATCATAACTCTCCCTCGCTCAAATAACTTTTCCCCAGTCTTACTGTATTCCACGTTGCAGCTAGTGGCCAACCCAGCAAAACGTCCTTCCAAATGTCCCACACGTATTTCCACAGGTGCATATATCCAAAGGTGAGTATTTCCCAAAGGTAAGTATCTCCAAATCCTTATATTCCTCATGGAAGTGGACGTGCAGCACTCTTGTCCTCCAGAGAGCCCAGGTTGGAGACTGTGTTTCTTCCCTTCAACAAACCTTCAGCTCATCAGCTCCTCATTTGTTTCAGCTGCGTGGGAAGATTGGCCATAGAGGGGTGGAGTTCCCGACCATACCAGCAGATGGAGCCATAGCTGTCTGGGTTTGCAGCCATCTCAGGGGATGTAACGTCCCTCCAGGACACAGCCTCTCGTGACATCACACATCCCCTCCTCGGGACCGACGTCCTCGTCGGGTAAAGGCAGCGAAGAAGGCATCACGCCGGGAGAGGGGCGTCCGCATTGCCGTGGTGCTTGCCAGACGGCTCTCTCTTCAACTCCTCCAACTCTAGGACCAGGGACTCAGCCTCCTGTTGTCTCTCCTTGAGTTTCTTACTGAACGCATCAGCCTTGGTTTTAGCAGAGTTTAGCTTCTGTTGAGCAGCTTTCAGTTCCTTCTCTCTCTCTGCCTCCCGCATTCTTCATCTTGTTCTCCAACACCTTGTACTTCTCCTCTGCCTTCTTCTGGACCTCCTTACTACTGCGCAGGGTCTCCTCACACTCCTCGATGGTCCTGCGCAGCCTCTCCAGCTCCTCCTGTTGCTTAGGGAAGGAGCTCTGTTGGAGTTTAGCCTGGAGGATATCTAACTCTTCTGTCTTCATGTCTAACTGTTGCTTTAACAAACGATACCTCTCAGCGGTCCCCTTCAGACCAGACAGTTCTTTGTCCAGATTCTGTAGCTTCGTCTCTGTGTCGGTCTGGGCACCTGCCATCCCTATCAGAGCCCGGGCGGGAGTGAGTAACTCGGAGGATTGCACCGGAGCCTTCCCAGGATGAGTCTTGCCTCTCCGTTTCCGAGGTACTCGGGTTATCCCTCTCCTGAGACTCTCTCCAGAGTGGGTAAAAGGCTGGGCAGTCTCGTCCCAATTAGGACAGGGACGGAGGGAATCAACCACCCCCGCCGTCGTGTGTATGGTTCCCCGTGTGCTGGTCATTGTAAGTTCAGTAATGGGGTATTCTCTGGTGTCCCCATGGACACAGGAAACTGGGAGGACTTTCCCCGGGGTCAGACACGTTGGGCCCACCAAATCCTTACGCACCAGGGTGGCCCGGCTACCAGAATCCAGTAAGGCCTCCACATCATGGTGATTCACAGTTACCGGGCAGGTGGGGGTCGATCTGGGCCGCCCTCTACGACTCCCAAGAGCGAGGCAAAACGGGGTGTGGGTGCTGAGCTGGAGGACTCCGCAGTGGGCATAGGTTCATCGGCTGGTTTCCCACACTGCCAGGAGATATGTCCCATCTCCCCACACCGGCAACACTGTCGAATTTCCCCCCTCCTGGTGTACTCTTCTTGGACCCGCCTGGTTTCTGGCTCCCCCTGGAGCCGGGATAAGTCCTGACGTGGCTGGGTTCGAGACCTTGGGGTCCTTTGGACGGGTTCTTCCCATTTGTGGTGGGGGCCGCACTCCTGGGGTCTTTTTCGGGAAGCATTCAGCATCTCCGCTGTGGCCTGGTACTTTTCCACAGCTTCCACGGTCAGATCAGCCGCTGGTCAAGGCCTGTTGACTGATGAACCGTTTTGCCTCATAAGGCAGGGCGCGTGAGGTAACGATCCACCACAACGGCCTCCACCACCGCCGCTGCTGTATTCCTCTGCGGATCCAGCCATTTCCCTTGCGATTCGGACAAGTTCATGCATCTGCGCCCCGAGGAGGTTGGTCTGGTTGGAAGGTCCAGCTGTGAAAGCGCTGGGCCATACCAAACTTTGTGAGTCCATATCTGCTGAGGATCTCAGACTTCAGGGCATCATAGTCAGTAACCTGGTCAGGGCCCAGGTCCCGGACAGCATTCAGCGATTCCCCGGTTAGAAAGGGGGCTAACAGACCAACCCACTGTTGCTTGGGCCAGGCTTCCCTAGTGGCCGTGGCCTCAAATGCATGCAGGTATGCCTCAATGTCATCGGTAGCTCCCATCTTAGATATAAAGTCACTTGCCTTTATTGGGCGGGTATTTTGGACCACCCTCTGTCTCTGCAACTGCAATTCCTCTGCCTTCAGAAGGTTGGCTTTCTTTTGCTCCTCCAAGAGAGCCACGTTTGCTTGCATCTGGGCTTGCTGGCCAGCAACAAGGGCTTTCAATATGTCCTCCATTTCAGTCGGCGGGGAGCCTACGGCCAACTTGGAAAACTGGGTGATCAAACCTTCGGTATCCTCCTCTGACATGCACTATTAACGCTTGAGCGTGCCTGTATTCTCCACCATCTGTGATGTCACGAGAGGCTACACAGCTTTCAGCGGGATTGCTCAAGTAGTGCAAGGAGACCAGGTTCAACCAAAACAAGGATTTTATTAAAGGTCTTGGGGAAACTAACGAAAGTATAACACAATTCTGTTCTCTGGTGGCTCTTTAAGGGTTAACAGTTCAGGGATGTCTCTTCCACATCCAAAATCATAACTCTCCCTCGCTCAAATAACTTTTCCCCAGTCTTACTGTATTCCACGTTGCAGCTAGTGGCCAACCCAGCAAAACGTCCTTCCAAATGTCCCACACGTATTTCCACAGGTGCATATATCCAAAGGTGAGTATTTCCCAAAGGTAAGTATCTCCAAATCCTTATATTCCTCATGGAAGTGGACGTGCAGCACTCTTGTCCTCCAGAGAGCCCAGGTTGGAGACTGTGTTTCTTCCCTTCAACAAACCTTCAGCTCATCAGCTCCTCATTTGTTTCAGCTGCGTGGGAAGATTGGCCATAGAGGGGTGGAGTTCCCGACCATACCAGCAGATGGAGCCATAGCTGTCTGGGTTTGCAGCCATCTCAGGGGGATGTAACGTCCCTCCAGGACACAGCCTCTCGTGACATCACAATATATATATACAGTGGGGAGAACAAGTATTTGATACACTGCCGATTTTGCAGGTTTTCCTACTTACAAAGCATGTAGAGGTCTGTAATATTTATCATAGGTACACTTCAACAAAAATCCAGAAAATCACATTGTATGATTTTTAAGTAATTAATTTACATTTTATTGCATGATATAAGTATTTAATACATCAGAAAAGCATAACTTAATATTTGGTACAGAAATCTTTGTTTGCAATTACAGAGATCATACATTTCCTGTAGGTCTTGACCATGTTTGCACACACTGTAGCAGGGATTTTGGCCCACTCCTCCATACAGATCTTCTCCAGATCCTTCAGGTTTCGTGGCTGTCGCTGGGCAATACGGACTTTCAGCTCCCTCCAAAGATTTTCTATTGGGTTCAGGTCTGGAGACTGGCTAGGCAACTCCAGGACCTTGAGATGCTTCTTACGGAGCCACTCCTTAGTTGCCCTGGCTGTGTGTTTCGGGTCGTTGTCATGCTGGAAGACCCAGCCACGACCCCATCTTCAATGCTCTTACTGAGGGAAGGAGGTTGTTGGCCAAAATCTCACGATACATGGCCCCATCCATCCTCCCCTCAATACGGTGCAGTCGTCCTGTCCCCTTTGCAGAAAAGCATCCCCAAAGAATGATGTTTTCACCTCCATGCTTCACGGTTGGGATGGTGTTCTTGGGGTTGTACTCATCCTTCTTCTTCCTCCAAAAATGGCGAGTGGAGTTTAGACCAAAAAGCTCTATTTTTGTCTCATCAGACCACATGACCTTCTCCCATTCCTCCTCTGGATCATCCAGATGGTCATTGGAAAACTTCAGACGGGCCTGGACATGCGCTGGCTTGAGCAGGGGGACCTTGCGTGCGCTGCAGGATTTTAATCCATGACGGCGTAGTGTGTTACTAATGGTTTTCTTTGAGACTGTGGTCCCAGCTCTCTTCAGGTCATTGACCAGGTCCTGCCGTGTAGTTCTGGGCTGATCCCTCACCTTCCTCATGATCATTGATGCCCCACGAGGTGAGATCTTGCATGGAGCCCCCAGACCGAGGGTGATTGACCGTCATCTTGAACTTCTTCCATTTTCTAATAATTGCGCAAACAGTTGTTGCCTTCTCACCAAGCTGCTTGCCAATTGTCCTGTAGCCCATCCCAGCCTTGTGTAGGTCTACAATTTTATCCCTGATGTCCTTACACAGCTCTCTGGTCTTGGCCATTGTGGAGAGGTTGGAGTCTGTTTGATTGAGTGTGTGGACAGGTGTCTTTTATACAGGTAACGAGTTCAAACAGGTGCAGTTAATACAGGTACTGAGTGGAGAACAGGAGGGCTTCTTAAAGAAAAACTAACAGGTCTGTGAGAGCCGGAATTCTTACTGGTTGGTAGGTGATCAAATACTTATGTCATGCAATAAAATGCAAATTAATTACTTAAAAATCATACAATGTGATTTTCTGGATTTTTGTCCAGAAGTGTACCTATGATACAAATTACAGACCTCTACATGCTTTGTAAGTAGGAAAACCTGCAAAATCGGCAGTGTATCAAATACTTGTTCTCCCCATATATATATAAAGTGTAACCAATGCATTTATCTACAACGTGACATTTAGCACATTTCCATTCTCTGACACTAGTATGGCAGCCATGATTTGAACCAGCGACCCTCTAATCAAGACCAGGGGTGGCCAATCTTCCTCCTGGGGAGTTATGGGTCTGCAGGCTGCAGTCCTGCTTTAAAAAACCTGATTCTACTAATCATCTAACCTGGGCTATGATTATCTGAATGATGTGTTCGAGCAGGGCTGAAGCAAAAAACCTGCAAATCCAGTGTGAATGCTGTCTGCTACTCCACATTGGTTCTGATTCGGATTGTCCTCCACCACAGAGTGTAGACCGTAATCCACTTTCACATGCGTGCACTGTCTTTTGTATCGTTACAACCGCCAAACTGGAATTCACATATTTACGCTTTTAATCAAATTTTCATCCCATTTTCTGCCAATTGGATGAGGGTGTCATCATTCAAGGTTCTCTGTTTTTATTTTCCTTTTCCTCTTGAATTCACACAGTGAGCTGTCTTTATTTGTTTTCTATTATTATTTATATTATCTATCTAGTTTAGGCAGTGATCGTCATTAGTCAAACTCAGTTTTGTTTAAAGACTAATCCCTAGACTTTATCTCAATGGGCTAGCACGTCCTTAAGTCACAAGAATGACCAAAGTTATATAGTATTGGTCTGGGCTGTAATACAGGTTTAGAGGGATGGATTAATGCGGTTGCATACTTATTGGAGGTATTCCATTAGAAAGTCTTGCTGTAAGGTTTAGGTGAGGTTTGGTCTTGATAAGGGCCTTGCAGTGTTTTATTGCGGTGAATCACATGAGAATTAAGGCCATTTTGGTAAATGCATCAGCAGCTCATTCAGATGAAATGTAATCAGATGAATAGCAGAGCACATGAAAGCAGCTAAAAGATGCTAAACACAGAGGCCTATTTCCTCCTTCACTGGAACAATAGACTACCAGGTATAAGAGGAGAGTGGATGAAGCTCTGTGGTGCATTAGCTGAGGGGGAGACCATGTGAAATGCAAATTCCCTGTAGTGTAGTGCTGTGAGAGTCTTTTTAGCCTATAGTAGAATGTAGTGTTGTAAAGCAACAAGAAGAAGGGTCATTAAGGTAATGTGATAGACAGAACAACCAAGCTATAGTCTTAATTGGACTTTATCTATTTCTTCCTATGTCACTATGACATAAATGACAAGTCTCCTTTTAATCAACTTTGGGTGGAAATTAGGTACCAATTGGGAAAAATTAAGCCTACACAAAAAAACATTGTGGTCATAGAATACAATATAAGACTTCAATAAGAACTCAATAAGGAGTTATTTTAACTCTCTTGTAGGCAGTTGTAGCATGCTCTCATTTTCTCACCTGTGTGAATGGGATAATTGGTGTCTGGAAGGAAAAAGGTATTGGTTCAGCTGTTAATAAGGATAAGGATCCGTTCAGGACGTATTTGTTTCACTCTGATTGTCCTCAATGCCCTATGGGAAAGTCACAATAGTGTAAATTAACACTTTCATATAATATCAAAACTTTTGTAGCGAGAGAGAGAAATGCTGCACGTACGCACATACATACACCTAACCCTAATTTTAACCCTAACTCTAACCCTAAACCTAACCCATAAGCCTAAAATAGCCTTTTTAAAAGTGAGGACCTGCAAAATGTCCTCACTTCTCATAATGTTTGTTGATTTACTATTCTTATGAGGACTTCTGGTACTCACAAGTATAGTAAAACATGCACACACACAGCCAGAGGTGATGCCTGGTGCAGTAGAGAGCAGCAACAGCTGCAGGCGGAGACGTCTCTGCCAGGCTGTATCGATGACTATTCCTCAGGGACAGGTAGACCCTGCGCTCCCTACGCCCATGCACTCCACACTGCAGCCTGCAGCCCCGGCCGTCCCCCACGCTTCTGGCTCACCTCTCCCTGACCCCCCTCTCCCAGTCTCCCAGGCAGACAGACTGCTGGGCAGGCCTGTCAATTACCCATAGTTCCCCTGCCTGCTCTCGATCTCTCTCTCTGTTTCTCTCTGTCTCTCTCTCTCTCCCAGACAAAAACCAACAATGTTTGTTTATGTACTAGCATTCAGTGTAGATATGTAACACATGGAATGCAAAATGCAGCTATATGTGTATTGATAATTGGCTCTTTTTTCAATAGTCTAGAACAGCTTCCACCATTCCAGCTCTTCCTCTCCTCCCTCCTCTCTCCTAGGTCTGTACTGCAGTATTTCTGGCCTTGGGTGGGCGGCGGCAACCTTCCCCAATTACACTGACTGACTGACTCCTCCTCCAGGCCTGGGCAGGGCCAGCCAGCCCGACACTGGGATGAACACACCCACGCAACAACACAAGTGAGCCGGGCCTCACTCACACACACACACACGCAAGCACGCAGACACACAACCACGTGCCTATATGCCTTGCACATGCATACGCGCACACACACATACACACCTCTGAGCTGGGCTTCTCTCATCTTTTTAGACACACACAACCACACAGCACAAAGTCAAGCCTCTCTCTCTCTGTATCTTAACCATACGCACACACAACCACAGGCCTTTCTCTCTCTTACTCACTCCCTCCCTCACTCAGTCACTCACACATATGCACACAGAGACACACATCCACATTCATACTCTCACGTGCCTGTAGACATGCCCCACACCCTCTCTCTCTCCCTCCCTCTCTCTCCCAGCTGCCACAGACCCTGTTAATCTACTGGCCCGTCTCCCCATCAGCCAAGTCGTCCCCGCCTCCTTATTACAAAACCCCCGCACACACCACCTACACACAGGCAAGGTCTGTGTGTGTGTGTCAATGAGCGGGAGGTGAACGCAGTGTGTGTGACTGGGTGTGACTGAGTGAGAAAACACTAAGTTTGTTTGAAAGTGGGCATTGGATCTTTGTGTGTGTGCGTGCGTGTGTGTGCGTGTTTGTGTGTGCGTGTGTGTTCATGGTGCAAAAGGGACTGAGGGCATATGCACCATATGTCTATGAGTGTGATATATGTGACTGAATTGTAGGGAATTTTTGTGCTCGCAAGTAGCACATCTGTGGGAGTGTGTAGGTCTCAGTTTATGTGTGTAATGTGTGCAAGCGTGGGCAGGTATGTACGTACACAGAAGTGTTGTTATGTGTGTGTGTGTGGGTGGATGACTGGTTCACATGGGTGTTTAGTGAAGGGTGTGAATGTCTTTGAGAGCATGTATGTGCAAGGCGTGGGCAGATCCTTGAGCCTGGGTGTGTATGTGTGTGTGTGTGTGTGTGTGTGTGCGTGCGGGTGGGGGTGTCTGGCATCCAAAGATAAGAGTGCTGGGGACTTGGAACAATCTAAGTGTCATTCCCAGCTCTCCCAGCTAACTTTCCCATAGCCGCTCAGTCAGGGTCAGAGGGCTCTCATCTGCTCTGGTGAATACTAGTTTCCACCAGGGAAAGAACTGCACTTTAAAGGGGAAATCTGCAGTTGCTACATTCATTTTTATACCCATTGATGCTTGAAGATTATAACTTTTTAACGCCTTAGAATGAGCTTAGTTCAACTGTTACAACCAAAATATAAGCGTGTTTTACTCTGTTTATACATTTTGTCAATGTAAACAAACATTATTTAGCCTCAAAACATAGTTAAAATGATAATGTTGATATCATGGATGGTCAGTCCTTGCATCTATTGCTCTGTCTATGAATTTGAGAGTGGTTACATTTCTCCATGCCCCTCCTTCAGCTTTTTACCAAAAACGAGATGAGTGCTCACTTTGTTAATGTTTCAACTGCGAATTGTCCCTTTAAGACTATACTCTTCATCAGTTTCCATTAATACTTTCACAAGAACTTACTAACCAAGTAACTTGTTGCCTCGTTGTCCTTTGTCCTGAGGTTAATTACCTTAGTGGAAAGGTGGTAGCAAGATCATTGTGTAAAAAATTGGGAAAAACCAACCTGTCTGCTTATGTGATGACCAATCTTGCCAATCTGTTGATGTACTTACTGGTATATCCAAATGTAGTTTATTTGTGCAAGTGTTCAATTATATTCTGTTATTGATCAGTTACACAGTTGTAAAACAGTTTAACAGTTCATAGAGTTTAAACTTAGATAGGACTGTGGGGACAACACGTCCTATGTGCAAATGTCCCAAAATAAACAGTTTTGCATCCTGTGTGTGAGTGGGCTCTCTCTTCTCTCTCTCTCTCTCTCTCTCTCTCTCTCTCTCTCTCTCTCTCTCTCACGCAAATGAGGCTGACGCAACAGATCAGAACGTTTAGCTTAAAATGTTAATCAACTATTAGGCTATTTCTTCACATTATAAGCGCAGCAATCGCACACGCCAGTAGGCTATAAGTGTGAATGTTCCATTAGCGGAAAACACCATTATCAAAAGTGACCATAAATGCGATTACGCATGTAATGCTTTTAGTTATTATATCTTCCGCGAACTTGAAACTCATGCGCTGCTTATGTTTACCAGTTAGGCTCTACACCCCCTTGTAAAGCAAGTTAATGTGCTTAATTGGAAGTTATTTGGCTGTTTTAGTTGTGATACAAACCTTATCAAAACATATAGGCCTATGGGCTAGGCTACATGAGGTGTTCGACTATAATTAGAAAAAGTCACAAAAATAAGGCACTGTTTCTTGCCTTACGCTGAGCATTATTCACAAGTGATAATATATAATTCACAAGTGATAGACTAATATTGTCACCCATCAGACTATTCTTGATTTAATCTTGTCTTTACATATACTAGATAATATATATGTGTGAAATTTGATTTGATTTAGAATGGACCATTATCATGCACCTGTCTCGAAACAGGGACAGCGGGAAAAAATACATCATCTATGCACTTAAATAGCGAATGAGGACGCTTTTCCCATGGTTCACGTTCATGCCAGCCTATACCATTTTTGTTCTTTTTTTTTAGTCATTTAGCAGACGCTCTTATCCAGAGCGACTTACAGTTAGTGAGTGCATACATTATTTGAATTTTTTTTATACTGGCCCCCCGTGGAAATCAAACCCACAACCCTGGCGTTGCAAATACCATGCTCTACCAAGTGAGCTACATCCCTGCCAGCCATTCCCTCTCCTACCCTGGACCAATTGTGCGCCACCCCATGGGTCTCCCGGTCACGGCCGGCTACGACAGAGCCTGGATTCGAACCAGGATATCTAGTGGCACAGCTAGCACTGCGGTGCAGTGCCTTAGACCACTGCACCACTCCTGTTGTAAAGAGAAGCAATGTGCTTAATATTAGGAAAGTTGAGAAATAAATATAGTAAGCCTATAGAAAGCTGATGGGATCCTCCTCTTTTTAATAGAGGCCATCACTCTTTTTTCTCACGCAATTGCATAACCTATAGAAATATTGCGCAACATGAGCTCATGGGCTCTCATGAAGTGTTCAATTAGATTTGTATTGATGTCAGAGTGTTTAGAGGGACAATAGAGTGCTGAGTACCAGGCAGTTAGCAAGTTTGGTAGGCTACTAATGACCATCAGCAGCATCAGAGCTTGGAGAAGCCTAATTGCCATGACTAAACAGTCATGTGGAATTTGACTGCCTTCATGACTTGTGACTGCCGGTTTAAAGTGTAATAAGGTCACCATAACAGCCATAGATACACACACACACATTACAAAGTCGTGTTTGTTTTTAGATGCATTATATACTGAACAAAAACATAAACTCAACATGCAACAATTTCAAAGAGTTTACTGAATTACAGTTCATATGAGGAAATCAGTAAATTGAAATAAATTCATTAGGCCCTAATCTATGGATTTAACATGACCGGGAATACAGACATGCATCTGTTGGCCAAGCAGATACCTGCCAAATTCTCTAAAACGACGTTGGAGGCAGCTTATGGTAAGAAATTAACATTACATTCTCTGGCAACAGCTCAGGTGGACATTCCTGCAGTCAGCATGCCAATTGCACCGCTCCATCAAAACTTGAGACATCTGTGGCATTGTGTTGTTTGACAAAACTGCACATTTTAGAGTGGCCCTTTTATTATCCCCAGCACAAGGTGCACCTGTGTAATGATCATGCTGTTTAATCAGCCTTGATATGCCACACCTGTCAGGTGGAAGGATTAATGCTCACTAACAGGGATGTAAAAAATATGTGCACAATTTTAGAGAAATAAGCTTTTGGTGGTATGAAACATTTCTGGGATCTTTTATTTCAGCTCATGAAACATGGGACCAACACTTTACATGTTTTTAAGTTATGATAACAAATTAACTTTTCCCCCAGCATGCTCTACAGCGTTTGCGGTGTGTACATTGAGTGATTGATTAATCGTATGCTACACAAAGACAACATAAATGTTTCCTTTTTTTTGCACCTGTACGAAATAGTTGTTCCAGTTTAAATGGCTTCAGGTTGTGGTTGAATAAAAAATTCCTGCTATTAGATATCCTAACTCTGTCTGGAGTCCAATAGGAATTACACATCACTTTGGCGAAGCCAGCATAATGTGACTTGTAGGTATGGTTGTACATTTTCCAGGTTTGCAGTAATCCCGGTTGGAAGATTCCTGAAATTCTTCAACCAGGATTTTTTCCCGAAAATCTGGGAATTTGGGGAAAGTTAGCAGAATTTACTAGGCCTCAAAAAAAGGCCTTATGATATATGTAATGTCATAAAGAGTTTAATTATAATGATAAGATTCACCTAGGAACTCACTTGGTGAAGGCCACTGGGCTGAAGATTAATGAAGTCAACAACCATGTCACTAGCAAATACAGTCATGGGTGGTAACACTGCTACAACTCAAATCGGGATCCCTACAGGTACAGTGGGGAAAAAAAGTATTTAGTCAGCTACCAATTGTGCAAGTTCTCCCACTTAAAAGATGAGTGAGGCCTGTAATTTTTCATCATAGGTACACGTCAACTATGACAGACAAATTCAGAAAAGAAAATCCAGAAAATCACATTGTAGGATTTTTTATGAATTTATTTGCAAATTATGGTGGAAAATAAGTATTTGGTCACCTACAAACAAGCAAGATTTCTGGCTCTCACAGACCTGTAACTTCTTCTTTAAGAGGCTCCTCTGTCCTCCACTGTTACCGATAACGTGGCACCTGTTTGAACTTGTTATCAGTATAAAATACACCTGTCCACAACCTCAAACAGTCACACTCCAAAATCCACTATGGCTAAGACCAAAGAGCTGTCAAAGGACACCATAAACAAAATTGTAGACCTGCACCAGGCTGGGAAGACTGAATCTGCAATAGGTAAGCAGCTTGGTTTGAAGAAATCAACTGTGGGAGCAATTATTAGGAAATGGAAGACATACAAGACCACTGATAATCTCCCTCGATCTGGGGCTCCACGAAGATCTCACCTTGGTCAAAAGATCACAAGAACGGTGAGCAAAAATCCCAGAACCACACGGGGGACCTAGCTGAATGACCTGCAGAGAGCTGGGACCAAAGTAACAAAGCCTACCATCAGTAACACACTACCAGGTACTCAAATCCTGCACTTGCCAGACGTGCCCCCCTGCTTTCCAGGCCCATCTGAAGTTTGCTAGAGTGCATTTGGATGATCCAGAAGAGGATTGGGAGAATGTCATATGGTCAGATGAAACCAAAATAGAACCTTGGAAAAACTCAACTCGTGTTTGGAGGACAAAAATGCTGAGTTGCATCCAAAGAACACCATACCTACTGTGAAGCATGGGGGTGGAAACATCATGCTTTGGGGCTGTTTTTCTGCAAAAGGGACCAGGACGACTGATCCGTGTAAAGGAAAGAATGAATGGGGCCAGTATCGTGAGATTTTGAGTGAAAACCTCCTTCCATCAGCAAGGGCATTGAAGATGAAACGTGGCTGGGTCTTTCAGCATGACAATGATCCCAAACACACCGGCCCGGCAACGAAGGAGTGGCTTCGTAAGAAGCATTTCAAGGTCCTGGAGTGGCCTCAGTCAGTCTCCAGATCTCAACCCCATAGAAAATCTTTGGAGGGAGTTGAAAGTCTGTGTTGCCCAGCGACAGCCCCCCAAAACATCACTGCTCTAGAGGAGATCTGCATGGAGGAATGGGCCAAAATACCAGCAACAGTGTGTGAAAACCTGAAGACTTACAGAAAACGTTTGACCTGTGTCATTGTCAACAAAGGGTATATAACAAAAGTATTGAGAAACTTTTTTGTTATTGACCAAATACTTATTTTCCACCATAATTTGCAAAATAAATTCATTATAAATCCTACAATGTGATTTTCTGGAATTTTTTTTCTCATTTTGTCTGTCATAGTTGACGGTACCTATGATGAAAATTACAGGCCTCTCTCATCTTTTTTAAGTGGGGAGAACTTGCACAATTGGTGGTTGACTAAATACTTTTTTTCCCACTGTAACTGTACTTAGATATATTAAGTGCTAACGGTTTCCTCCAAAGAGAATGACAGCACATTGGGGTTTACAGTGTGTGTTTGTTTATGTGGGGACTGTGGATGGCTAAATGAAGTGGTCCCTGAACCAAGCTTATGAGTGGGTTGAGACACTGTTAGAGAAGAATTACAAACATACACAGACAGGAATACACACATACACTACGAACCGGCTCGTAGCCCGTAACAAAGAGGGAGACAACACAGAGATCAAGGAATAACAAAACATATGTATTTATTAAATAAAGTAACCTATATACAAAAAAAGCAATAGCGTCTGCGTGGAGAGAGTCTCCTTCATGTATGGGGGAAAGGTGTATTTGTCCCAGGGACACACCAGAGTTCAGGGTATCCCATTTAGCTGACAACTCTCCCAGCTCCGCCTCCGACATCCTATTAAGGGAAAAAAAAGAGCAGAGAGAAAGAATTCGCAGACAGAGTGGGAGGGTCGTTACAATGTGGACACCTGCTCGCCGAACATCTCATTCCAAAATCAAGGACATTAATATGGAGTTGGTCCCCCCTTTGCTGCTATAACAGCCTCCACTCTTCTGGGAAGGCTTTCTCTAGATATTGGAACATTGCTGTGGGGACTTGCTTCCATTCAGCCACAAGAGCATTAGTGAGGTCGGGCACTGATGTTGGGTGATTAGGCCTGGCTCGCAGTCGGCGTTCCAATTCATCCCAAAGGTGTTCGATGGGGTTGAGGTCGGGGCTCTGTGCAGGCCAGTCAAGTTCTTCCACACCGATCTCGACAAACCATTTCGGTATGGACCTCGCTTTGTGCACGGGGCATTGTCAGGCGTTGAAACAGGAAAGGGCCTTCCCCAAACTGTTGCCACAAAGTTGAAGCACAGAATCATCTAGAATGTAATTGTATGCTGTAGCGTTAGATTTCCCTTCACTGGGAACTAAGGGGGCCTAGCCCAAACCATGGAAAACAGCCCGAGAATATTATTTCTCCTCCACTAAACTTTAAGTTGGCACTATGCATTCGGGCAGGTGAAGTTTTCCTGGCATCCGCCAAACCCAGATTTGTCCGTCGGACTGTCAGAGTGGAGAAGCGAGACTCATCACTCCAGAGAACGCGTTTCCATTGCTCCAGATTCCAATGACGTTGAGCTTTACACCACTCCAGCCGACACTTGGCATTGCACATGGTGATCTTAGGCTTGAGTGTGGCTGCTCGGCCATGGAAACACATTTCATGAAGCTCCCAAAAAAGTGGGAGACAAAAAGAGAGAGGAGAGAGAATGAGAGAGAGAAAGGAAGAGTATGAGAGAGAGAGAGAAAGAAAGAGAGAGAGAAAATGTTGGAGAAAGAGAGAGAGCGAGGGAGAGAAAGCGAGAGAACGAGAGAGAGTGTGGGAGTAGTAGAGCAGTGTGGCATTGATGAGGCAGTAAGGGCTCTTCACAGTCCTTCGTCTCCCAGGGGTCAGGACCTCACCTACAGTAAAACCTATTTTGGCCCAATTTAAAACCGATTGTGCTTGAAGAGATGAGTACTTTGATGATGAGAATATAGAAATGCACTTTAACCACACTAAAATGTTTATTTTTACCCAACCATGACTTTTATTATAATGAGGTACATTATTTAACTCAGAAGTATATGATATAGAGTATGGTGGTTGGTGGTCCTCTGTAGCTCAGCTGGTAGAGCACAAAGCGCTTGTAACACCAGGGTAGTGGGTTCGATCCCCGGGACCCCCATACACAAAAATGTATGCACGCATGACTGTAAGTTAGCTTTGGATAAAAGCGTCTGCTAAAATGGCAATTATATATAGTAATTCAACGCTTTGTAGTAATCAGCTACGAGGACGTTGTTATTTTGTTCAGATTTTCAGCTGCTTTCAGTTGTATTAGATCTACGGGGGATCAGTATGAAAAATGCTGTGCACTCACTAATTGGAAGTCACTCTGGATAAGACGCGTCTGCTAAATTACTAAAATGTAAAAATCTATTTAGCATAAATTGCAATAAACATAGCGTTGGGTTTCCAGGATAAAAAAGAAAAAAACAATATATTAAATACATTAAAATAATTTTCTGCACATTGCAGAAATGAATATTGGATTCATCGTCAAAAAGTTCATGGTGTGAAAAAAAAGTGAAAGAAACTCATACATTCCAACTGATCTTGTTGCAGTGGGAAGAACGCTTTTTGTCAATATAATGTCAAATATACCATCAAATGTCTTACAATGTACCTAACAAGGATGCTGAGGCAACACTATACACAACATGACCATATGTGTTTCTCTTCCAAGGCAGTTCATTAAAAATGAAATGTCAATCAAAAGCATGTTCCTAGCTCATGCGATGCAGAATTGACCATCAAGAGAACACTGGGTTTGAAATCTAAAGTAAGTAGAATGTTGTATACGACTTTGGTTGTATATTCTCTGTAGAAGAGCAAGAAAATAGAAGTTGTGTGTGTGTCAGTGCAGTGTGTGCGGGAGTGTGTGCATGTGTGTCTTTGTGTGTGTGTGGGGGGGTTTACATATTATTTAGCGCAAAAGGTGGGTGATTAAATTCAACCCTAATTCTTTATTTGCCACGGAGCTCGAGCAGTGAAAGCTCTTTCGCATTACCAAATAATTTCACCGACATTAGAGAAGCTACCCTGAAGCTACAAGGATTTTTTAAATTTTAGTATGCATACTAAAGGGCTGACTTGTAGGGCTTCCACCATGGCGCTCCACCACATACTGAAGAGCTGACCACGGGGCGGGACATCCACCACCCTCCTCCTGCAAATGTGCTCTCAGCCCGACTAATGGACCAGGCTCCCTTAATCACTGCATGCAAATGAGTTACAATGAAGTAGTAAAACGGATCAAACTTGGTGGACTAGCGGAGGAGCCAACAAATTCAAAGTAATCCGAAATACATATTTCACATGCATGTAGTTGAAATTCTGCCCCTCTAGGCGTATAGTTGAAATACTGTATTGGCATGTTGTTGACATACTGTGCTATAAACACAACCAGCAGCATAGATCAAACTATGTTGTCCCGCATTGGACACACTGTGTTATATGTTTGTTCCTGTCAGAGTGCATTGGACTGGAGTGCAACTATCCTGTATCACAACTGGCCCCCCCCAAAAGTTGAGAGGAAAGCATTGACAGGTCAATATTCCAGACAGTTGGAAATCTTTCATGAAAGTAGTACTTTGGCAAGACAGCAGGTTACACAGGTTTTCCTTTTGCACGTTAACATTAGCTGCAATGTTTTAAGTAACTGTTAGCTTCAACTATACATAGCCTATGTCACTTTGTCTCATACATAAAGAAGATTCAGTCAAAAACAAACTAACAAACAAGTGTGTGTCTGAGTGTCCGTTCTGTGATCGAAAATGTTTAACAGCAAACTCTGTCGCCTTCTGGAATATTCTACAAGAGAACAAAAGCTCAAAACAAGCATTTAGATTTTTTTCCCTGACGGCGCTGTATCTGCATAAAATCAGGTCTCCGTGATTTTGATGTTAACCAGAGAGCAATTAAACAGTAACTCTGCTGAGGATTGGTCCCCCCCCCACTCATCCGCCCACCTGGCCTCTGATTCAGCCTCAGCTTGGTTCTTCTCAGCCTTCTCCTTCTGTCAATCACCAGCCCTCTCTCTTCAGTCTCATCTAAACTCCAGTAGGAAGTTCACTGCTAGTGGCCTCACGCGTCTCCAACAACTGCAGCTTTGTTTGGATATCACCACTCAGGCACCTCAACAGAGGATGCTCCTTATCCCTCTCCTCTTGTTGCAGGGATAAAGACACCAGCACAGTGGTACAAAACTCCAGTTTCAGTTAATATGCCAACCTGGTTACGTTTGAAGATTTGATTATCCAAAATGACGCAACCCTAGGCCCTGTTTGAATCCCTCAGATTCCCTTATATCACCACAGTTTTTTGTGTTTGTATGATGTACATTGAGTGTACAAAACATTAAAACACCTGCTCTTTCCATGGCAGAGTGATGAGGTGAATCCAGGTGAAAGCTATGATCCCTTGATTGATGTCACTTGTTAAATCCATTTCAATCAGTGTAGATTGAGGAGACAGGTTAAGAAGGATTTTTTAAGCCTTGAGACAATTGAGACATGGATTGTGTATGTGTGTCATTCAGAGGTTGAAAGGGCAAGACAAAATATTTAAGTGCCTTTGAACGGGATATGGTAGTAGGGGCCAGGCGCACTGGTTTGTGTCAAGAACTGCAACGTGCCGGGTTTTTCACTCAACAGTCTCCCGTGTGTATCAGAATGTCTCCACCACCCAAAGGACATCCAGCCAACGACACTAACCGTGCGGAAGCATTGGAGTCAACATGGGCAAGTATCCCTGTGGAAATTGAAACCTTGTAGAGTCCAGCCCCAACAAATTGAGACTACTGCAAACAAAATTGCCCTTGGGGGACAAGGAACATTTATTGAATTATATAGAAAAAAAGATTCACATGGGAAAATCACATTATTTGAAATAATGTAAAACCATGTGTTTTTGGGAAGCTTCACATTTAGAGTATCAGAGCGACTAAGTAGGAGTGAAATTTTTTCATATGGTCCCCCATGGGAAACGAACCCACAACCCCGGCATGTGAAGCTCTACCAACTGAGCCACAGGGGACTTCCACGCGGTTGATAATTACATGAGCTGGGGATTTTACGAGATCACAAAATTTCAATGTGGATAAACATTTTCAAATGAGATTTCACAGGTGATGGTAAACAAAGTGTATTATGATACACAGTGCTTTTAACATGGTGTTTTGAACGTAATATTTGAGACACTTTGACACTAATTGGTAGTATTTATACAGTAATTATTATTAACATGTTTTACCTGGGATTTAAACTCACAACCACTTGGTAGGATCCCAATTCATCCTGCTAAGTGTCACAATGTTGGGTCTGTAACTGTGTCTGTGTTTACCTGTATTCGATACATGAACTTCAAAGAAACATGGTAAGTTACTCAAGAAAACTATGTATTTAGTAGTGATTCAAGAGTAACAGCAAAATATATAATAATATGCCTCTACCAACGCGCTAGACAAAACTACACAGAAAACCTCAAATTGCCATGTTAGCAACTACACAGAAAAATAATATAGCCTATTGTGTATTTAGGGGTGAATTCAGTATTATATAGTAAATATGATACAGTAATATGATATGTATTAGTGTTTTGTATATATTTAGGAATAACGTAATGCACTTGGGTATTTTTTTGGTCCGGGCCGCAAATTAATTGGTATGCCTCACCTGCAATTGCATTTAAACGTATAGGATACTTTAGATGGTGCTTGTGGCACAAACGTAAATTTATTTTATTTTATAGTAATTTACGGCTACTGTGTTGCAGTGATAAAAGTGGAAAACAACTTTGTTATTTTACAGCTGAACTATATTGTTTTGTAGTAATATAAAAATAACTGTATTCAGGAAGTATACAGAAAATTCCAATTCTAATTAAATTATTTTCAATAATAGAAAAGAATAATTGGTTTATTTCTGAATTTATGGAACTTAAATAAAATTGACCTCAACATTGGTTAGCACACTTGGGACGCAGAACTACACACCTGGGGTTTGGAACTCACAACCCTAGATCATAGCAAACTCTAAATGTCCTGCTTTCTCACCAGGTGTGGCTATGACAGAGATCGCCACAGATTTAATGGGCCCTGGGAACAACTTCTGCACCTTGCAAAAGTGCGAATCAAGTCAATAATTGTGTGAATTAGAAACACCAACTAAAAAGGAGGTCAGGAACTTGAATTAAGTGACCTAATTGAATCTGATCAAGCATAAACACGTTGATAGTTTCGACACCCAGATTGGGTGTATAGTGTATCGTGAGCTGTCAAATCACGCCCGTTCTAGGTAAAAGTATAATGAAATGTGTAGGCCAATAGAAATAAGAATTCAAATAGAAATCCTCATTATTTTCTTTTAATGATTTTCGTAATAGCTATCCAGGTGTAGATTACAGTTATTACATTCCAGTGTTCCAACTTAGAAAAGGCAAAGTGACTACTTCATTTGTCAAACAATACATCCTCAATAGAGTTGAAGAGGTGTGATTATGAGTGGAAATGTTTAGTCCTCTTAATGGCTAAGCGAAGTTGCGGATATTGGAGGGAACTGGAATACGAAAATCAGAGAATAAATATGTAATGGGGTGATATGTTGGTGAGTATGCAAGGCCAGGGATTGAGGAATTTTAGCTTCATGGAATTGGGTAGATTTGCGACATTTTGGGTGAAATATATGCTGAAACATGAGGTGATTGCAAGGGATGAATGGCAATTGTAGAATGGG
>NW_025537354.1:0-35986 GCF_020615455.1 Coregonus clupeaformis
ATCAGCCTTCTCAAATCTTTCCAAGAGCATTTATTTCTATGAGTTAAACCTTAGCATGGGAAAAGACAAGGATATCGAAGACATTTCAATGGAACCCAATGTACTGTACACATCATATCTTTTCACCTGCCTTCACAGATACGTTATGCAAGTCATCTTTTACATGTGGTCATACCTCAGCTATGGCTAACTGTCATCGCCAGCAAACACCTCTTTATGACAATGTTTTGTCCACACGCACCTGACCACCTAGATTGAAGTGAACAACCACCACTCGCCAACAAAAGGATCCTTCCCCACCTTTGAGGGTGCAGAAATCATCGCAGAGAGGGAGGTGCGGACACACGCGTCCGCGAATAGCCATGACGACGCGACGGGTGTATGTGATGACACACACAGTCTGCCTCCTCCAATACAACTCGATGACAGACACTCACTCACTCACACACACACACACACACACACACACTCACCACAATAAAATACACACCTCACGAATCATCACCACACGTCATGAGATGGAAATGTGTGTGAAAACATACCATGAGGTGTGTGTGTGTGTGTGTTGTGTGTGTCTGTGTTGTGTGTGTGTGTGTGTGTGTGGGAATGTTGCACAGTGAGGTGTGTATCTATGTGTGTGTGTGTGTGTGGGAGTGTTGCACGGTGAGGTGTGCATCTATGTGTGTGTGTGTGTGTGGGAGTGTTGCACGGTGAGGTGTGTATCTATGTGTGTTGCATGGTGAGGTGTGTATCTATGTGTGTGTGTGTGTGGGAGTGTTGCACAGTGAGGTATGTATCTATGTGTGTGTGTGTGTGTGTGGGAGTGTTGCACGGTGAGATGTGTATCTATGTGTGTGTGTGGGAGTGTTGCACGGTGAGGTGTGTATCTATGTGTGTGTGTGTGTGGGAGTGTTGCATGGTGAGGTGTGTATCTATGTGTGTGTGTGGGAGTGTTGCGCGGTGAGGTGGGAGTGTGGATTAACGTCTGTATTTGCGTTGACAGGTACAAGTCTACGAGGGAGGTACATAAACACCTTCAAGCGATCCATTCCCCTACAACTCTTTGTTCAGATAAACCCTGACACCCAGACACAACACACATCGCACCTGCACGCTTTTCACCACACACACACACACACACAAAGCGCTTATAACGTGACCCTTTCCTACCCCTCTCTCCCTATTTAACTTCAACACGCTCACACCTCTCCCAGCTGAAAATACCAGCCCGAGGGCCCTCTATACAGCGTCTTACTAAACCCTAATGTTGACAGGTTTGACTGCGGTAGATTATATAGAATCTAGCGGGTATATCAAAGAATGGCGCTTTCCTCGACACGCTGCGCTGATGGCTGATTTGGGAGGAAAGACAGGAACGTTGCGATATAAGTTTGATGTATTTTCTTTGGAGGGGGCGGTGGTGTATAGGAGCATGTGTGGGGAGGGGAGTTGTGTAGGTGTGTTTGTGTGTTTGTGATGTTCAGGGGATGTTCAGAGACACCTCATTCATTTGATAACAATTAGGAGGGTGTGCGCGTGTTACAATTGAACCTGAGCAGGTGAGAACATTCAGGAGGCACCAGCAGAGCTTCTTGCTCTCTCTGAACCATACTTCTCTCTCTCTGAACCATACTTCTCTCTCTCGCTGAACCATACTTCTCTCTCTCGCTGAACCATACTTCTCTCTCTCTGAACCATACTTCTCTCTCTCTGAACCATACTTCTCTCTCTCTCTGAACCATACTTCTCTCTCTCGCTGAACCATACTTCTCTCTCTCGCTGAACCATACTTCTCTCTCTCTGAACCATACTTCTCTCTCTCTGAGCCATACTTCTCTCTCTCTGAACCATACTTCTCTCTCTCTCTACCATACTTCTCTCTCTCTCTCTGAACCATACTTCTCTCTCTTAACCATACTTCTATCTCTCTGAACCATATTTTTCTCGCTCTCTCTCTCTGAACCATGCTTCTCCCTCTCTCTCTCTGAACCATTCTTCTCTCTCTCTCTGAACTATACTTCTCTCTCTCTGAACCATACTTCTCTCTCTGAACCATACTTCTCTCTCTCTCTGAACCATACTTCTCTCTCTCTGAACCATACATATCTCTCTCTCTCTGAACCATACTTCTCTCTCTGAACCATACTTCTCTCTCTCTCTCTCAACCATACTTCTCTCTCTCTGAACCATACTTCTCTCTCTGAACCATACTTATCTCTCTCTGTGAACCATACTTCTCTCTCTGAACCGTACTTCTCTCTCTCTCTGAACCATACTTCTCTCTCTCTCTCTGAACCATACTTCTCTCTCTCTGAACCATGCTTCTCTCTCTCTGAACCATACTTCTCTCTCTCTCTCAACCATACTTCTCTCTCTCGCTAAACCATTCTTCTCTCTCTCTGAACCATACTTCTCTCTCTCTGAACCATACTTCTCTCTCTCTCTGAACCATACTTCTCTGTCTCTAAACCATACTTCTATCTCTCTGAACCATACTTTTCTCGCTCTCTCTCTCTGAACCATGCTTCTCCCTCTCTCTCTCTGAACCATTCTTCTCTCTCTCTCTCTGAACTATACTTCTCTCTCTCTGAACCATACTTCTCTCTCTGAACCATACTTATCTCTCTCGCTGAACCATACTTCTCTCTCTCGCTGAACCATACTTCTCTCTCTCTGAACCATACTTCTACCTCTCTCTGAACCATGCTTCTCTCTCTCTGAACCATACTTCTCTTTCGCTGAACCATACTTCTCTCTCTCGCTAAACCATGCTTCTCTCTCTCTGAACCATACTTCTCTCTCTCTGAACCATACTTCTCTCTCTCTCTGAACCATACTTCTCTGTCTCTAAACCATACTTCTATCTCTCTGAACCATATTTTTCTCGCTCTCTCTCTCTGAACCATGCTTCTCCCTCTCTCTCTCTGAACCATTCTTCTCTCTCTCTCTGAACTATACTTCTCTCTCTCTGAACCATACTTCTCTCTCTGAACCATACTTATCTCTCTCTCTGAACCATACTTCTCTCTCTATGAACCATACTTCTCTCTCTCTCTGAACCATACTTCTCTCTCTCTGAACCATACATATCTCTCTCTCTCTGAACCATACTTCTCTCTCTCTCTCAACCATACTTCTCTCTCTCTGAACCATACTTCTCTCTCTGAACCATACTTATCTCTCTCTGTGAACCATACTTCTCTCTCTGAACCGTACTTCTCTCTCTCTCTCTAACCACACTTCTCTCTCTCTCTCTCTGAACCATATCTCTCTCTCTGAACCATGCTTCTCTCTCTCTGAACCATACTTCTCTCTCGCTGAGACCATACTTCTCTCTCTGCTAAACCATGCTTCTCTCTCTCTGAACCATACTTCTCTCTCTCCGAACCATACTTCTCTCTCTCTCTGAACCATGCTTCTCTGTCTCTAAAACATACTTCTATCTCTCTGAACCATACTTTTCTCGCTCTCTCTGAACCATGCTTCTCCCTCTCTCTCTGAACCATACTTCTCTCTCTCTCTGAACCATACTTCTCTCTCTCTGAACCATACATATCTCTCTCTCTCTGAACCATACTTCTCTCTCTCTCTCAACCATACTTCTCTCTCTCTGAACCATACTTCTCTCTCTGAACCATACTTATCTCTCTCTGTGAACCATACTTCTCTCTCTGAGACCCAGTACTTTTCTCTCTCTCTCTGGACCACACTTCTCTCTCTCTCTCTCTAGAACCATACTTCTCTCTCTCTGAACCATGCTTCTCTCTCTCTGAACCATACTTCTCTCTGCTGAACCATACTTCTCTCTCTCAGCTAAACCATCTTCTCTCTCTCTGAACCATACTTCTCTCTCTCCGAACCATACTTCTCTCTCTCTCTGAACCATACTTCTCTGTCTCTAAAACATACTTCTATCTCTCTGAACCATACTTTTCTCGCTCTCTCTGAACCATGCTTCTCCCTCTCTCTCTGAACCATTCTTCTCTCTCTCTCTCTGAACTATACTTCTCTCTCTCTGAACCATACTTCTCTCTCTGAACCATACTTATCTCTCTCTCTGAACCATACTTCTCTCTCTATGAACCATACTTCTCTCTCTCTCTGAACCATACTTCTCTCTCTCTGAACCATAATTTTCTCGCTCTCTCTCTCTCAACCATGCTTCTCCCTCTCTCTCTCTGAACCATTCTCTCTCTCTCTCTGAACTATACTTCTCTCTCTCTGAACCATACTTCTCTCTCTGAACCATGCTTCTCTCTCTCTCTGAACCATACTTCTCTCTCTCTGAACCATACATATCTCTCTCTCTCTGAACCATACTTCTCTCTCTGAACCATACTTCTCTCTCTGAACCGTACTTCTCTCTCTCTCTCTGAACCATACTTCTCTCTCTCTCTCTGAACCATACTTCTCTCTCTCTGAACCATGCTTCTCTCTCTCTGAACCATACTTCTCTCTCGCTGAACCATACTTCTCTCTCTCGCTAAACCATGCTTCTCTCTCTCTGAACCATACTTCTCTCTCTCTGAACCATACTTCTCTCTCTCTCTGAACCATACTTCTCTGTCTCTAAACCATACTTCTATCTCTCTGAACCATACTGGTTCAGAGAGAGAGAGCGAGAAAAGTATGGTTCAGAGAGATAGAAGTATGGTTTAGACTAAAAAGGAGACTAAAAAGATTTGGCATGGGTCCTCAGATCCTCAAAAAATTCTACAGCTGCACCATCGAGAGCATCCTGACTGGTTGCATCACCGCCTGGTATGGCAACTGCTTGGCCTCTGACCGCAAGGCACTACAGAGGCGTAGTGCGTGCGGCCCAGTACATCACTGGGGCACAGCTCCCTGCCATCCAGGACCTCTATGCCAGGCGGTGTCGGAGAGAAGGCCCTCCAAAGTTGTCAAAGACTCCAGCCACCCTAGTCATAGACTGTTCTCTCTGCTAGCCTGCGACCAAGCGGTGCCGGAGTGCCAAGTCTAGGTCCAAAGACTTCTCAACAGCTTCTACCCCCAAGCCCATAAGACTCCTGAACAGCTAATCATGGCTACCCGGACTATTGCACTGCCCCCCACCCCCATCCTTTTTACGCTGCTGCTACTCTGTTAATTATTTATGCTAGTCACTTTAACTCTACCCACATGTACATATTACCTCAACTACCTCAACTAGCGGTGCCCCGCACATTGACTCTCTGTAGTACCCCCTGTATATATAGCCTCCCTACTGTCACTTTATTTTACTGTATATATAGCCTCCCTACTGTCACTTTATTTTACTTCTGCTTTTTTTTTCTCAACACTTTTTTTGTTGTTGTTTTATTCTTATTTTTTTGTTTAAAATAAATGCACTGTTGGTTAAGGGCTGTAAGTAAGCATTTCACTGCAATGTCTGCACCTGTTGTATTCGGCGCATGTGACCAATAAAATTTGATTTGATTTGATTTGATTTGATTTGATACTTCTCTCTCTCTGAACCATACTTCTCTCTCTGAACCATACTTATCTCTCTCTGTGAACCATACTTCTCTTTCTGAACCGTACTTCTCTCTCTCTCTCTGAACCATACTTCTCTCTCTCTGAACCATACATATCTCTCTCTCTCTGAACCATACTTCTCTCTCTGAACCATCCTTCTCTCTCTCTCTCAACCATACTTCTCTCTCTCTGAACCATACTTCTCTCTCTCTGAACCATACTTCTCTCTCTGAACCATACTTATCTCTCTCTGTGAACCATACTTCTCTCTCTGAACCGTACTTCTCTCTCTCTCTCTGAACCATACTTCTCTCTCTCTCTCTGAACCATACTTCTCTCTCTCTGAACCATGCTTCTCTCTCTCTGAACCATACTTCTCTCTCGCTGAACCATACTTCTCTCTCTCGCTAAACCATGCTTCTCTCTCTCTGAACCATACTTCTCTCTCTCTGAACCATACTTCTCTGTCTCTAAACCATATTTCTATCTCTCTGAACCATACTTTTCTCGCTCTCTCTCTCTGAACCATGCTTCTCCCTCTCTCTCTCTGAACCATTCTTCTCTCTCTCTCTCTGAACCATACTTCTCTGTCTCTAAACCATACTTCTATCTCTCTGAACCATACTTTTCTCGCTCTCTCTCTCTGAACCATGCTTCGCCCTCTCTCTCTCTGAACCATTCTTCTCTCTCTCTCTCTGAACTATACTTCTCTCTCTCTGAACCATACTTCTCTCTCTGAACCATACTTCTCTCTCTCTCTGAACCATACTTCTCTCTCTCTAAACCATACATATCTCTCTCTCTCTGAACCATACTTCTCTCTCTCTCTCAACCATACTTCTCTCTCTCTGAACCATACTTCTCTCTCTCTGAACCATACTTCTCTCTCTGAACCATACTTATCTCTCTCTCTGAACCATACTTCTCTCTCTCTCTCTGAACCATACTTATCTCTCTCTCTCTGAACCATACTTCTCTCTCTCTGAACCATGCTTCTCTCTCTCTGAACCATACTTCTCTCTCGCTGAACCATACTTCTCTCTCTCGCTAAACCATGCTTCTCTCTCTCTGAACCATACTTCTCTCTCTCTGAACCATACTTCTCTCTCTCTCTGAACCATACTTCTCTGTCTCTAAACCATACTTCTCTCTCTATGAACCATACTTCTCTCTCTCTCTGAACCATACTTCTCTCTCTCTGAACCATACTTTTCTCGCTCTCTCTCTCTGAACCATGCTTCTCCCTCTCTCTCTCTGAACCATTCTTCTCTCTCTCTCTCTCTGAACTATACTTCTCTCTCTCTGAACCATACTTATCTCTCTGAACTATACTTATCTCTCTCTGAACCATACTTCTCTCTCTATGAACCATACTTCTCTCTCTCTCTGAACCATACTTCTCTCTCTCTGAACCATACTTTTCTCGCTCTTTCTCTCTGAACCATGCTTCTCCCTCTCTCTCTCTGAACCATTCTTATCTCTCTCTCTCTGAACTATACTTCTCTCTCTCTGAACCACACTTCTCTCTCTGAACCATACTTATCTCTCTCTCTGAACCATACTTCTCTCTCTATGAACCATACTTCTCTATCTCTCTGAACCATACTTCTCTCTCTCTCTGAACCATACATATCTCTCTCTCTCTGAACCATACTTCTCTCTCTCTGAACCATACTTCTCTCTCTCTCTGAACCATACTTCTCTGTCTCTAAACCATACTTCTATCTCTCTGAACCATACTTTTCTCGCTCTCTCTCTCTGAACCATGCTTCTCCCTCTCTCTCTGAACCATTCTTCTCTCTCTCTCTCTGAACTATTCTTCTCTCTCTCTGAACCATACTTCTCTCTCTGAACCATACTTCTCTCTCTCTCTGAACCATACTTCTCTCTCTCTGAACCATACATATCTCTCTCTCTCTGAACCATACTTCTCTCTCTGAACCATACTTATCTCTCTCTCTGAACCATACTTCTCTCTCTCTCTCTGAACCATACTTCTCTCTCTCTCTCTGAACCATACTTCTCTCTCTCTGAACCATGCTTCTCTCTCTCTGAACCATACTTCTCTCTCGCTGAACCATACTTCTCTCTCTCGCTAAACCATGCTTCTCTCTCTCTGAACCATACTTCTCTCTCTCTGAACCATACTTCTCTCTCTCTCTGAACCATACTTCTCTGTCTCTAAACCATACTTCTCTCTCTATGAACCATACTTCTCTCTCTCTCTGAACCATACTTCTCTCTCTCTGAACCATACTTTTCTCGCTCTCTCTCTCTGAACCATGCTTCTCCCTCTCTCTCTCTGAACCATTCTTCTCTCTCTCTCTCTGAACTATAATTCTCTCTCTCTGAACCATACTTCTCTCTCTGAACTATACTTATCTCTCTCTGAACCATACTTCTCTCTCTATGAACCATACTTCTCTCTCTCTCTGAACCATACTTCTCTCTCTCTGAACCATACTTTTCTCGCTCTCTCTCTCTGAACCATGATTCTCCCTCTCTCTCTCTGAACCATTCTTATCTCTCTCTCTCTGAACTATACTTCTCTCTCTCTGAACCACACTTCTCTCTCTGAACCATACTTATCTCTCTCTCTGAACCATACTTCTCTCTCTATGAACCATACTTCTCTATCTCTCTGAACCATACTTCTCTCTCTCTGAACCATACATATCTCTCTCTCTCTGAAGCATACTTCTCTCTCTCTGAACCATACTTCTCTCTCTCTCTGAACCATACTTCTCTGTCTCTAAACCATACTTCTATCTCTCTGAACCATACTTTTCTCGCTCTCTCTCTCTGAACCATGCTTCTCCCTCTCTCTCTCTGAACCATTCTTCTCTCTCTCTCTCTGAACTATACTTCTCTCTCTCTGAACCATACTTCTCTCTCTGAACCATACTTCTCTCTCTCTCTGAACCATACTTCTCTCTCTCTGAACCATACATATCTCTCTCTCTCTGAACCATACTTCTCTCTCTCTGAACCATACTTCTCTCTCTCTCTGAACCATACTTCTCTCTTTCTCTCAACCATACTTCTCTCTCTCTGAACCATACTTCTCTCTCTGAACCATACTTATCTCTCTCTGTGAACCATACTTCTCTCTCTGAACCGTACTTCTCTCTCTCTCTCTGAACCACACTTCTCTCTCTCTCTCTCTGAACCATACTTCTCTCTCTCTGAACCATGCTTCTCTCTCTCTAAACCATACTTCTCTCTCGCTGAACCATACTTCTCTCTCTCGCTAAACCAGTTCTCTCTCTCTGAACCATACTTCTCTCTCTCCGGACCATACTTCTCTCTCTCTCTGAACCATACTTCTCTGTCTCTAAAACATACTTCTATCTCTCTGAACCATACTTTTCTCGCTCTCTCTCTCTGAACCATGCTTCTCCCTCTCTCTCTGAACCATTCTTCTCTCTCTCTCTCTGAACTATACTTCTCTCTCTCTGAACCATACTTCTCTCTCTGAACCATACTTATCTCTCTCTCTGAACCATACTTCTCTCTCTATGAACCATACTTCTCTCTCTCTCTGAACCATACTTCTCTCTCTGAACCATAATTTTCTCTCTCTCTCTCTCTCAACCATGCTTCTCCCTCTCTCTCTCTGAACAATTCTCTCTCTCTCTCTGAACTATACTTCTCTCTCTCTGAACCATACTTCTCTCTCTGAACCATACTTCTCTCTCTCTCTGAACCATACTTCTCTCTCTCTGAACCATACTTCTCTCTCTCTCTGAACCATACTTCTCTGTCTCTAAACCATACTTCTCTCTCTATAACCATACTTCTCTCTCTCTCTGAACCATACTTCTCTCTCTCTGACCATACTTTTTCTAGCTCTCTCTCTCTGAACCATGCTTCTCCCTCTCTCTCTCTGAACCATTCTTCTCTCTCTCTCTCTGAACTATAATTCTCTCTCTCTGAACCATACTTCTCTCTCTGAACTATACTTATCTCTCTCTGAACCATACTTCTCTCTCTATGAACCATACTTCTCTCTCTCTCTGAACCATACTTCTCTCTCTCTGACCATACTTTTCTCGCTCTCTCTCTCTGAACCATGTTCTCCCTCTCTCTCTCTGAACCATTCTTATCTCTCTCTCTCTGAACTATACTTCTCTCTCTCTCTGAACCACACTTCTCTCTCTGAACCATACTTATCTCTCTCTCTGAACCATACTTCTCTCTCTATAACCACACTTCTCTATCTCTCTGGACCATACTTCTCTCTCTCTGAACCATACATATCTCTCTCTCTCAAGCATACTTCTCTCTCTCTGAACCATACTTCTCTCTCTCTCTGAACCATACTTCTCTGTCTCTAAACCATGCTTCTCTCTCTCTGAACCATACTTTTCTCACTCTCTCTCTCTGAACCATGCTTCTCCCTCTCTCTCTCTGAACCATTCTTCTCTCTCTCTCTCTGAACTATACTTCTCTCTCTCTGAACCATACTTCTCTCTCTGACCATACTTCTCTCTCTCTCTGAACCATACTTCTCTCTCTCTGAACCATACTCTCTCTCTCTCTGAACCATACTTCTCTGTCTCTAAACCATACTTCTATCTCTCTGAACCATACTTTTTCTCGCTCTCTCTCTCTGAACCATGCTTCTCCCTCTCTCTCTCTGAACCATTCTTCTCTCTCTCTCTCTGAACTATACTTTCTCTCTCTGAACCATACTTCTCTCTCTGAACCATACATATCTCTCTCTCTCTGAACCATACTTCTCTCTCTCTGAACCATACTTCTCTCTCTCTCTGAACCATACTTCTCTCTTTCTCTCAACCATACTTCTCTCTCTCTGAACCATACTTCTCTCTCTGAACCATACTTATCTCTCTCTGTGAACCATACTTCTCTCTCTGAACCAGTACTTCTCTCTCTCTCTCTGAACACACTTCTCTCTCTCTCTCTCTGAACCATACTTCTCTCTCTCTGAACCATGCTTCTCTCTCTCTAAACCATACTTCTCTCTCGCTGAACCATACTTCTCTCTCTCGCTAAACCATGCTTCTCTCTCTCTGAACCATACTTCTCTCTCTCCGAACCATACTTCTCTCTCTCTCTGAACCATACTTCTCTGTCTCTAAAACATACTTCTATCTCTCTGAACCATACTTTTCTCGCTCTCTCTCTCTGAACCATGCTTCTCCCTCTCTCTCTGAACCATTCTTCTCTCTCTCTCTCTGACTATACTTCTCTCTCTCTGACCATACTTCTCTCTCTACCATACTTATCTCTCTCTCTGAACCATACTTCTCTCTCTATGAACCATACTTCTCTCTCTCTCTGAACCATACTTCTCTCTCTGAACCATAATTTTCTCTCTCTCTCTCTCTCAACCATGCTTCTCCCTCTCTCTCTCTGAACCATTCTCTCTCTCTCTCTGAACTATACTTCTCTCTCTCTGAACCATACTTCTCTCTCTGAACCATACTTCTCTCTCTCTCTGAACCATACTTCTCTCTCTCTGAACCATACATATCTCTCTCTCTCTGAACCATACTTCTCTCTCTCTGAACCATACTTCTCTCTCTCTCTCAACCATACTTCTCTCTCTCTGAACCATACTTCTCTCTCTCTGAACCATACTTCTCTCTCTGAACCATACTTATCTCTCTCTGTGAACCATACTTCTCTCTCTGAACCGTACTTCTCTCTCTCTCTCTGAACCATACTTCTCTCTCTCTCTCTGAACCATACTTCTCTCTCTCTGAACCATGCTTCTCTCTCTCTGAACCATACTTTTCTCTCGCTGAACCATACTTCTCTCTCTCGCTAAACCATGCTTCTCTCTCTCTGAACCATACTTCTCTCTCTCTGAACCATACTTCTCTCTCTCTCTGAACCGTACTTCTCTGTCTCTAAACCATACTTCTATCTCTCTGAACCATACTTATCTCTCTCTCTGAACCATACTTCTCTCTCTATGAACCATACTTCTCTATCTCTCTGAACCATACTTCTCTCTCTCTGAACCATACATATCTCTCTCTCTCTCTGAAGCATACTTCTCTCT
The DNA here is from genome assembly GCF_020615455.1 of Coregonus clupeaformis. NCBI lineage: Eukaryota > Metazoa > Chordata > Actinopteri > Salmoniformes > Salmonidae > Coregonus > Coregonus clupeaformis. The sequence goes on from NW_025537354.1 coordinate 11,510, forward strand.
CTCTGAACCATACTTCTCTCTCTCTCTGAACCATCGCTTCTCTGTCTCTAAACCATACTTCTATCTCTCTGAAACCATATTTTCTCGCTTCTCTCTCTGAACCATACTTCTCCCTCTCTCTCTGAACCATTCTTCTCTCTCTCTCTCTGAACTATACTTCTCTCTCTCTGAACCATACTTCTCTCTCTGAACCATACTTCTCTCTCTCTCTGAACCATACTTCTCTCTCTCTGAACCATACATATCTCTCTCTCTCTGAACCATACTTCTCTCTCTCTGAACCATACTTCTCTCTCTCTCTGAACCATACTTCTCTCTTTCTCTCAACCATACTTCTCTCTCTCTGAACCATACTTCTCTCTCTGAACCATACTTATCTCTCTCTGTGAACCATACTTCTCTCTCTGAACCGTACTTCTCTCTCTCTCTCTGAACCACACTTCTCTCTCTCTCTCTCTGAACCATACTTCTCTCTCTCTAAACCATGCTTTCTCTCTCTAAACCATACTTCTCTCTCGCTGAACCATACTTCTCTCTCTCTAGCTAAACCATGCTTCTCTCTCTCTGAACCATACTTCTCTCTCTCTGAACCATACTTCTCCTCTCTCTCTCTGAACCATACTTCTCTGTCTCTAAACCATACTTCTATCTCTCTGAACATACTTTCTCGCTCTCTCTCTCTGACCATGCTTCTCCCTCTCTCTCTCTGAACCATTCTTCTCTCTCTCTCTCTGAACCATACTTCTCTCCTAAACATACTTCTATCTCTCTGAACCATACTTTTCTCGCTCTCTCTCTCTGAACCATGCTTAGCCCTCTCTCTCTCTGAACCATTCTTCTCTCTCTCTCTCTGACTATACTTCTCTCTCTCTGAACCATACTTCTCTCTCTGAACCATACTTCTCTCTCTCTCTGAACCATACTTCTCTCTCTCTAAACCATACATATCTCTCTCTCTCTGAACCATACTCTCTCTCTCTCTCAACCATACTTCTCTCTCTCTGAACCATACTTCTCTCTCTCTGAACCATACTTCTCTCTCTGAACCATACTTATCTCTCTCTCTGAACCATACTTCTCTCTCTCTCTGAACCATCGTATCTCTCTCTCTCTGAACCATACTTCTCTCTCTCTCAACCATGCTTCTCTCTCTCTGAACCATACTTCTCTCTACGCTGAACCATACTTCTCTCTCTCAGCTAAACCATGCTTCTCTCTCTCTGAACCATACTTCTCTCTCTCTGAACCATACTTCTCTCTCTCTCTGAACCATACTTCTCTGTCTCTAAACCATACTTCTCTCTCTCTGAACCATACTTCTCTCTCTCTCTGAACCATACTTCTCTCTCTCTGAACCATACTTTTCTCGCTCTCTCTCTGAACCATGCTTCTCCCTCTCTCTCTCTGAACCATTCTTCTCTCTCTCTCTCTCTGAACTATACTTCTCTCTCTCTGAACCATACTTATCTCTCTGAACTATACTTATCTCTCTCTGAACCATACTTCTCTCTCTATGAACCATACTTCTCTCTCTCTCTGAACCATACTTCTCTCTCTCTGAACCATACTTTTCTCGCTCTTTCTCTCTGAACCATGCTTCTCCCTCTCTCTCTCTGAACCATTCTTATCTCTCTCTCTCTGAACTATACTTCTCTCTCTCTGAACCACACTTCTCTCTCTGAACCATACTTATCTCTCTCTCTGAACCATACTTCTCTCTCTATGAACCATACTTCTCTATCTCTCTGAACCATACTTCTCTCTCTCTGAACCATACATATCTCTCTCTCTCTGAACCATACTTCTCTCTCTCTGAACCATACTTCTCTCTCTCTCTGAACCATACTTCTCTGTCTCTAAACCATACTTCTATCTCTCTGAACCATACTTTTCTCGCTCTCTCTCTCTGAACCATGCTTCTCCCTCTCTCTCTGAACCATTCTTTCTCTCTCTCTCTGAACTATTCTTCTCTCTCTCTGAACCATACTTCTCTCTCTGAACCATACTTCTCTCTCTCTCTGAACCATACTTCTCTCTCTCTGAACCATACATATCTCTCTCTCTCTGAACCATACTCTCTCTCTGAACCATACTTCTCTCTCTCTGAACCATACTTCTCTCTCTCTCTCTGAACCATACTCTCTCTCTCTCTTGAACCATACTTCTCTCTCTCTGAACCATGCTTCTCTCTCTCTGAACCATGCTTCTCTCTGCTGAACCATACTTCTCTCTCTCGCTAAACCATGCTTCTCTCTCTCTGAACCATACTTCTCTCTCTCTGAACCATACTTCTCTCTCTCTCTGAACCATACTTCTCTCTCTCTAAACCATACTTCTCTCTCTCTGAACCATACTTCTCTCTCTCTCTGAACCATACTTCTCTCTCTCTGAACCATACTTTTCTCGCTCTCTCTCTCTGAACCATGCTTCTCCCTCTCTCTCTCTGAACCATTCTTCTCTCTCTCTCTCTGAACTATACTTCTCTCTCTCTGAACCATACTTCTCTCTCTGAACTATACTTATCTCTCTCTGAACCATACTTCTCTCTCTATGAACCATACTTCTCTCTCTCTCTGAACCATACTTCTCTCTCTCTGAACCATACTTTTCTCGCTCTCTCTCTCTGAACCATGATTCTCCCTCTCTCTCTCTGAACCATTCTTATCTCTCTCTCTCTGAACTATACTTCTCTCTCTCTGAGCCACACTTCTCTCTCTGACCATACTTATCTCTCTCTCTAACCATACTTCTCTCTCTATGAACCATACTTCTCTATCTCTCTGAACCATACTTCTCTCTCTCTGAACCATACATATCTCTCTCTCTCTGAGCATACTTCTCTCTCTCTGAACCATACTTCTCTCTCTCTCTGAACCATGCTTCTCTGTCTCTAAACCATACTTCTATCTCTCTGAACCATACTTTCTCGCTCTCTCTCTCTGAACCATGCTTTCCCTCTCTCTCTCTGAACCATTCTTCTCTCTCTCTCTCTGAACTATACTTCTCTCTCTCTGAACCATACTTCTCTCTCTGAACCATGCTTCTCTTCTCTGAACCATACTTCTCTCTCTCTGAACCATACATATCTCTCTCTCTCTGAACCATACTTCTCTCTCTCTGAACCATACTTCTCTCTCTCTCTGAACCATACTTCTCTCTTTCTCTCAACCATACTTCTCTCTCTCTGAACCATACTTCTCTCTCTGAACCATACTTATCTCTCTCTGTGAACCATACTTCTCTCTCTGAACCGTACTTCTCTCTCTCTCTCTGAACCACACTTCTCTCTCTCTCTCTCTGAACCATACTTCTCTCTCTCTGAACCATGCTTCTCTCTCTCTAAACCATACTTCTCTCTCGCTGAACCATACTTCTCTCTCTCGCTAAACCATGCTTCTCTCTCTCTGAACCATACTTCTCTCTCTCCGAACCATACTTCTCTCTCTCTCTGAACCATACTTCTCTGTCTCTAAAACATACTTCTATCTCTCTGAACCATACTTTTCTCGCTCTCTCTCTCTGAACCATGCTTCTCCCTCTCTCTCTGAACCATTCTTCTCTCTCTCTCTCTGAACTATACTTCTCTCTCTCTGAACCATACTTCTCTCTCTGAACCATACTTATCTCTCTCTCTGAACCATACTTCTCTCTCTATGAACCATACTTCTCTCTCTCTCTGAACCATACTTCTCTCTCTGAACCATAATTTTCTCTCTCTCTCTCTCTCACCATGCTTCTCCCTCTCTCTCCCTGACAATTCTCTCTCTCTCTCTGAACTATACTTCTCTCTCTCTGAACCATACTTCTCTCTCTGAACCATACTTCTCTCTCTCTCTCTGACCATACTTCTCTCTCTCTGAACCATACATATCTCTCTCTCTTCTGGACCATACTTCTCTCTCTCTGAACCATGCTTCTCTCTCTCTCTGAACCATACTTCTCTGTCTCTAAACCATACTTCTCTCTCTATGAACCATACTTCTCTCTCTCTCTGAACCATACTCTCTCTCTCTGAACCATACTTTTTCGCTCTCTCTCTCTGAACCATGCTTCTCCCTCTCTCTCTCTGAACCATTCTTCTCTCTCTCTCTCTGAACTATAATTCTCTCTCTCTGAACCATACTTCTCTCTCTGAACTATACTTATCTCTCTCTGAACCATACTTCTCTCTCTATGAACCATACTTCTCTCTCTCTCTGAACCATACTTCTCTCTCTCTGAACCATACTTTTCTCGCTCTCTCTCTCTGAACCATGATTCTCCCTCTCTCTCTCTGAACCATTCTTATCTCTCTCTCTCTGAACTATACTTCTCTCTCTCTGAACCACACTTCTCTCTCTGAACCATACTTATCTCTCTCTCTGAACCATACTTCTCTCTCTATGAACCATACTTCTCTATCTCTCTGAACCATACTTCTCTCTCTCTGAACCATACATATCTCTCTCTCTCTGAAGCATACTTCTCTCTCTCTGAACCATACTTCTCTCTCTCTCTGAACCATACTTCTCTGTCTCTAAACCATACTTCTATCTCTCTGAACCATACTTTTCTCGCTCTCTCTCCCTGACCATGCTTCTCCCTCTCTCTCTCTGAACCATTCTTCTCTCTCTCTCTCTGAACTATACTTCTCTCTCTCTGAACCATACTTCTCTCTCTGAACCATACCTCTCTCTCTCTGAACCATACTTCTCTCTCTCTGAACCATACTTCTCTCTCTCTGAACCATACTTCTCTGTCTCTAAACCATACTTCTATCTCTCTGAACCATACTTTTCTCGCTCTCTCTCTCTGAACCATGCTTCTCCCTCTCTCTCTCTGAACCATTCTTCCTCTCTCTCTCTGAACTATACTTTCTCTCTCTCTGACCATACTTCTCTCTCTGACCATACATATCTCTCTCTCTCTGAACCATACTTCTCTCTCTCTGAACCATACTTCTCTCTCTCTCTGAACCATACTTCTCTCTTTCTCTCAACCATACTTCTCTCTCTCTGAACCATACTTCTCTCTCTGAACCATACTTATCTCTCTCTGTGAACCATGCTTCTCTCTCTACCAGTACTTCTCTCTCTCTCTCTGAACCACACTTCTCTCTCTCTCTCTCTGAACCATACTTCTCTCTCTCTGAACCATGCTTCTCTCTCTCTAAACCATACTTCTCTCTCGCTGAACCATACTTCTCTCTCTCGCTAAACCATGCTTCTCTCTCTCTGAACCATACTTCTCTCTCTCCAGACCATACTCTCTCTCTCTCTGAACCATACTTCTCTGTCTCTAAAACATACTTCATCTCTACATACTTTTTCCTCTTCTCTGACCATGCTTCTCCCTCTCTCTCTCTGAACCATTCTTCTCTCTCTCTCTCTGAACTATACTTCTCTCTCTCTGAACCATACTTCTCTCTCTGAACCATACTTATCTCTCTCTCTGAACCATACTTCTCTCTCTATGAACCATACTTCTCTCTCTCTCTGAACCATACTTCTCTCTCTGAACCATAATTTTCTCTCTCTCTCTCTCTCAACCATGCTTCTCCCTCTCTCTCTCTGAACCATTCTCTCTCTCTCTCTGAACTATACTTCTCTCTCTCTGAACCATACTTCTCTCTCTGAACCATACTTCTCTCTCTCTCTGAACCATACTTCTCTCTCTCTGAACCATACAGATCTCTCTCTCTCTGAACCATACTTCTCTCTCTGAACCATACTTCTCTCTCTCTCTCAACCATACTTCTCTCTCTCTGAACCATACTTCTCTCTCTCTGAACCATACTTCTCTCTCTGAACCATACTTATCTCTCTCTGTGAACCATACTTCTCTCTCTGACCGTACTCTCTCTCTCTCTCTGAACCATACTTCTCTCTCTCTCTCTGAACCATACTTCTCTCTCTCTGAACCATGCTTCTCTCTCTCTGAACCATACTTTTCTCTCGCTGAACCATACTTCTCTCTCTCGCTAAACCATGCTTCTCTCTCTCTGAACCACTACTTCTCCTCTCTCTCTGAACCATCCTTCTCTCTCTCTCTGAACCATTGCTTCTCTGTCTCTAAACCATACTTCTATCTCTCTGAACCATACTTATCTCTCTCTCTGAACCATACTTCTCTCTCTATGAACCATACTTCTCTATCTCTCTGAACCATACTTCTCTCTCTCTGAACCATACTTATCTCTCTCTCTCTAGAAGCATACTTCTCTCTCTCTGAACCATCCTTCTCTCTCTCTCTGAACCATACTTCTCTGTCTCTAAACCATACTTCTATCTCTCTAGAACCATACTTTTCTCGCTCTCTCTCTCTGAACCATACTTCTCCCTCTCTCTCTGAACCATTCTTCTCTCTCTCTCTCTGAACCTATACTTCTCTCTCTCTGAACCATACTTCTCTCTCTGAACCATACTTCTCTCTCTCTGAACCATACTTCTCTCTCTCTGAACCATACATATCTCTCTCTCTCTGAACCATACTTCTCTCTCTCTGAACCTACTCTCTCTCTCTCTGAACCATACTTCTCTCTTTCTCTCAACCATACTCTCTCTCTCTGAACCATACTTTCTCTCTGAAATACTTCTCTCTCTCTGTGAACCATACTTCTCTCTCTGAACCGTGCTTCTCTCTCTCTCTCTGAACCACACTTCTCTCTCTCTCTCTGAACCATGCTTCTCTCTCTCTGAACCATCTTCTCTCTCTCTAAACCTCTTCTCTCTCGCTGAACCATACTTCTCTCTCTCGCTAAACCATGCTTCTCTCTCTCTGAACCATACTTCTCTCTCTCCGAACCATACTTCTCTCTCTCTCTGAACCATACTTCTCTGTCTCTAAAACATACTTCTATCTCTCTGAACCATACTTTTCTCGCTCTCTCTCTCTGAACCATGCTTCTCCCTCTCTCTCTGAACCATTCTTCTCTCTCTCTCTCTGAACTATACTTCTCTCTCTCTGAACCATGCTTCTCTCTCTCTCTGAACCATACTTATCTCTCTCTCTGAACCATACTTCTCTCTCTATGAACCATACTTCTCTCTCTCTCTGAACCATACTTCTCTCTCTGAACCATAATTTTCTCTCTCTCTCTCTCTCAACCATGCTTCTCCCTCTCTCTCTCTCTGAACCATTCTCTCTCTCTCTCTGAACTATACTTCTCTCTCTCTACCGTACTTCTCTCTCTGAACCATACTTCTCTCTCTCTCTGAACCATACTTCTCTCTCTCCTGAACCACACCTCTCTCTCTGAACCATACTTCTCTCTCTCTGAACCATACTTCTCTCTCTCTCTGAACCATACTTCTCTGTCTCTAAACCATACTTCTCTCTCTATGAACCATACTTCTCTCTCTCTCTGAACCAACTTCTCTCTCTCTGAACCATACTTTTCTCGTCTCTCTCTCTGAACCATGCTTCTCCTCTCTCTCTCTGACCATTCTTCTCTCTCTCTCTCTGAGCTATAATTCTCTCTCTCTGAACCATACTTCTCTCTCTGAACTATACTTATCTCTCTCTGAACCATACTTCTCTCTCTATGAACCATACTTCTCTCTCTCTCTGAACCATACTTCTCTCTCTCTGAACCATACTTTTCTCGCTCTCTCTCTCTGAACCATGATTCTCCCTCTCTCTCTCTGAACCATTCTTATCTCTCTCTCTCTGAACTATACTTCTCTCTCTCTGAACCACACTTCTCTCTCTGAACCATACTTATCTCTCTCTCTGAACCATACTTCTCTCTCTATAAGACCATACTTCTCTATCTCTCTGAACCATACTTCTCTCTCTCTGAACCATACATATCTCTCTCTCTCTGAAGCATACTTCTCTCTCTCTGAACCATACTTCTCTCTCTCTCTGAACCATACTTCTCTGTCTCTAAACCATACTTCTATCTCTCTGAACCATACTTTTCTCGCTCTCTCTCTCTGAACCATGCTTCTCCCTCTCTCTCTCTGAACCATTCTTCTCTCTCTCTCTCTGAACTATACTTCTCTCTCTCTGAACCATACTTCTCTCTCTGAACCATACTTCTCTCTCTCTCTGAACCATACTTCTCTCTCTCTGAACCATACTTCTCTCTCTCTCTGAACCATACTTCTCTGTCTCTAAACCATACTTCTATCTCTCTGAACCATACTTTTCTCGCTCTCTCTCTCTGAACCATGCTTCTCCCTCTCTCTCTCTGAACCATTCTTCTCTCTCTCTCTCTGAACTATACTTCTCTCTCTCTGAACCATACTTCTCTCTCTGAACCATACATATCTCTCTCTCTCTGAACCATACTTCTCTCTCTCTGAACCATACTTCTCTCTCTCTCTGAACCATACTTCTCTCTTTCTCTCAACCATACTTCTCTCTCTCTGAACCATACTTCTCTCTCTGAACCATACTTATCTCTCTCTGTGAACCATACTTCTCTCTCTGAACCGTACTTCTCTCTCTCTCTCTGAACCACACTTCTCTCTCTCTCTCTCTGAACCATACTTCTCTCTCTCTGAACCATGCTTCTCTCTCTCTAAACCATACTTCTCTCTCGCTGAACCATACTTCTCTCTCTCGCTAAACCATGCTTCTCTCTCTCTGAACCATACTTCTCTCTCTCCGAACCATACTTCTCTCTCTCTCTGAACCATACTTCTCTGTCTCTAAAACACGCTTCTATCTCTCTGAACCATACTTTTCTCGCTCTCTCTCTCTGAGACCATGCTTCTCCCCTCTCTCTGAACCATTCTTCTCTCTCTCTCTAATATACTTCTCTCTCTGAACCATGCTTCTCTCTCTGAACCATACTTATCTCTCTCTCTGAACCATACTTCTCTCTCTATGAACCATACTTCTCTCTCTCTCTGACCATACTTCTCTCTCTGAACCATAATTTTCTCTCTCTCTCTCTCTCAACCATGCTTCTCCTCTCTCTCTCTGATTCTCTCTCTCTCTGACTATACTTCTCTCTCTCTGAACCATACTTCTCTCTCTGAACCATACTTCTCTCTCTCTCGAACCATACTTCTCTCTCTCTGAACCATACATATCTCTCTCTCTCTGAACCATACTTCTCTCTCTGAACCAACCTCTCTCTCTCTCACCATACTTCTCTCTCTCTGACCATACTTCTCTCTCTGAGCCATACTTCTCTCTCTGAACCATACTTATCTCTCTCTGTGAACCATACTTCTCTCTCTGAACCAGTACTTCTCTCTCTCTCTCTGAACCATACTTCTCTCTCTCTCTCTAAACCATACTTCTCTCTCTCTGAACCATGCTTCTCTCTCTCTGAACCATACTTTTCTCTCGCTGAACCATACTTCTCTCTCTCAGCTAAACCATGCTTCTCTCTCTGAACCATACTTCTCTCTCTCGAACCATACTTCTCTCTCTCTCTGACCCGTACTTCTCTGTCTCTAAACCCATACTTCTATCTCAACCATACTTTTCTCGCTTTGTCTCTCTGAACCATGCTTCTCCCTCTCTCTCTCTGACCATTCTTCTCTTCTCTCTCTCTGAACTATACTTCTCTCTCTCTGAACCATACTCTCTCTCTGAACCATACTTCTCTCTCTCTCTGAACCATACATTCTCTCTCTCTGAACCATACTTCTCTCTCTCTGAACCATACTTCTCCCGCCTCTCTCTCACCATACTTCTCCTCTCTCTGAACCTCCTCTCCTCCTCTCTAACCATACTTCTCTCTCTGAACCAAATCCTCTCCTAAACCATACTTCTCTCTCTCTCTGAACATACTTCTCTCCCTTCTCTCTCTGAACCATACTTCTCTCTCTCTGAACCATACTCCTCTCTCTGAACCATACTTTTCTGCTCTCTCTCTCTGAACCATGCTTCTCCCTCTCTCTCTCTGAACCATTCTTCTCTCTCTCTCTCTGAACTATACTTCTCTCTCTCTGAACCATACTTCTCTCTCTGAACTATACTTATCTCTCTCTAAACCATACTTCCCCCTGACCTCTCTCTGAACCAACTTCTCTCTCTCTGAACCATACTTTTCTACTTTTCTCTCTGAACCATGCTTCTCCCTCTCTCTCTCTGAACCATTCTTATTCTCTCTCTCTCTGAACTATACTTCTCTCTCTCTGAACCACACTTCTCTCTCTAGACCATACTTATTCTCTCTCTGAACCATACTTCTCTCTCTCTGAACCATACTTCTCTATCTCTCTAAACCATACTTTCTCTCTCTCTGAACCATACCATATCTCTCTCTCTCTGAACCATACTTCTCTCTCTCTGAACCATGCTTCTCTCTCTCTCTGAACCATACTTCTCTGTCTCTAAACCATACTTCTATCTCTCTGAACCATACTTTTCTCGCTCTCTCTCTGAACCATGCCTCCCTCTCTCTCTGAACCATTCTTCTCTCTCTCTCTCTGAACTATACTTCTCTCTCTCTGAACCATACTTCTCTCTCTGAACCATACTTCTCTCTCTCTCTGAACCATACTTCTCTCTCTCTGAACCATACTTTCTCTCTCTCTAACCACCCTCTCTAAACCATGCTTCTCTCTCTCTGAACCACACTTCTCTCTCTCTGACCATACTTCTCCCTCTCTCTCTCTGAACCATGCTTCTCTCTCTCCCTGATATACTTCTCTCTCTCTGAACCATACTTTCTCTCTCTGAACCATACTTCTCTCTCTCCACTAAACCATACTTCTCTCTCTCTAAACCATACTCTCTCTCTCTCTGAACCATACTTCTCTCTTTCTCTGAATTCCATACTTCTCTCTCTCTGAACCATACTTCTCTCTCCATGAACCATACTTCTCTCTCTCTCTGAACCATACTTCTCTCTCTTCTCTGAACCATACTTTTCTCTCTCTCTCTCTGAACCACGCTTCTCCCTCTCTCTCTCTGAACCATTCTTTTTCTCTCCCTAAATCTTCTCTCTCTCTCCCTAAACCATACTTCTCTCTCTCGCTGAACCATACTTCTCTCTCTAGTTAACCATACTTATCTCTCTCTGATCCATACTTCTCTCTCTCGAACCATACTTCTCTCTCTCTCTGAACCATACTTCTCCGAACCATACTTTTCTCGCTCTCTCTCCTGAACCATGCTTCTCCCTCTCTCTCTCTGAACCATTCTTATCTCTCTCTCTCTGAACTATACTTCTCTCTCTCTGAACCACACTTCTCTCTCTGAACCATACTTTATCTCTCTCTCTGAACCATACTTCTCTCTCTATGAACCATACTTTTCTCTCTCTCTCAGAACATCACTTCTCTCTGAACATACATCTCTCTCTCTACATACTATCTCTCTCAACCATCTCTCCCTCTCTCTCTCTGAACCATTCTTCTCTTCTCTCTGAACCATACTTTTCTCTCTCTCTGAACCAACTTTCTCTCTTCTCTCTCTGACCATACTCTCTCTCTCTAAACCATACATTCTCTCTCTCTCTGAACCATATTCTCTCTCTACATACTCTCTCTCTCTCTGAACCATACTTCTCTCTCTCTAAACCATACTTCTCTCTCCTGAACCATATCTTCTCTCTCTGAACCATACTTCTCTCTCTCTGAACCATACTTCTCTCTCTCTGAACCGTACTTTCTCTCTCTCTCTGAACCATTACTCTCTCTTCTCTCTGAACCATACTTCTCTCTCTCTCTGAACCATGCTTCTCTCTCTCTCCAACCATACTTCTCTCCTCGCTGAACCATACTCTCTCTCTAACCATCTTCTCTCTCTCTGATCCATACTCTCTCTCTCCGAACCATACTTCTCTCTCTCTCTGAACCAACTTCTCTCTCTAAACCGCTTCTCTCTCTCTGAACCATACTTCTCTCTCTCTCGAATCCATACTCCCTCTCTCATGACCATCTTCTCTCTCTCTCTAACCATACTTCTCTCTCTACTAAACCATACTATCTCTCTCTCTCTGAACCATACTTCCTCTCTCTCGGAACCATACTTCTCTCTCTCTGAACCATACTTCTCTGTCTCTAAAATATGCTTCTATTCTCTCTGAACCATATTTACTCGCTCTCTCTCTCTGAACCATGCTTCTCCCCTCTCTCTCTCTGAGCCATTTCTTCTCTCTCTCTCTCTGAACTATACTTCTCTCTCTCTGAACCATACTTCTCTCTCTGAACCATACTTCTCTCTCTCTCTGAACCATACTTCTCTCTCTGGACATGCACCTTCTCTCTCTCTCTGAACCATACTTCTCTCTTTCTCAACCATACTTCTCTCTCTCTGAACCATACTTCTCTCTGAACCATGCTTATCTCTCTCTGAACCATACTTCTCTCTCCTGAACCATGCTTCTCTCTCTCTCTGAACCACCTTCTCTCTCTCTCTCTCTGAACCATACTTCTCTCTCTCTCTGAAACCATGCTTCTCTCTCTCTGAAACTATACTTCTCTCATAGCTGAACCATATTTTCTCTCTCTCTCTCGCTCAACTCATGCTTCTCTCCCTCTCTCGCTTCTCCTCTCTAGACAATCTCTTCTCTCTCTCTCTGAACCTACTTCTCTGTCTCTATCCATACTATCTCTCTGAACATACTTTCTCGCTCTCTACTCTCTCAACCATACTTCTCCCTCTCTCTAAACCATTCTTTCTCTCTCTCTACTGAACTATACTTCTCTCTCTCTGAACCATGCTTTCTCTCTCTGAACCATACTTCTCTCTCTCTCTAAACCATACTTCTCTCTCTGTGAACCATACTTCTCTCTCTCTCTGAACCATACTTCTCTCTCTCTGAACCATACTTCTCTCTCTCTCTCTGAACCATCTTCTCTGTCTTTCTCTCTCTCTGAACCATTCTCTCTCCCTCCCATACTTCTCTCTCTCTGAACCATACTTTTTTGTTCTCTCTCTCTGAACCATACTTCTCCCTCTCTCTCTCTGAACCATTCTTCTCTCTCTCTCTCTGAACCATAATCTCTCTCTCTCTGAACATACCCCCTAACCATACTTCTCTCTCTCTCTGAACCATACTTCTCTGTCTCTTAAACCATACTTCTCTCTCTATGAACCATACTTCTCTCTCTCTCTGAACCATACTTCTCTCTCTCTGAACCATACTTTTCTCGCTCTCTCTCTCCGAACCATGCTTCTCCTCTCTCTCTCTGAACCATTCTTCTCTCTCTCTCTCTGAACTATAATTCTCTCTCTCTGAACCATACTTCTCTCTCTAACTATACTTATCTCTCTCTGAACCATACTTCTCTCTCTCCAACCATACTTCTCTCTCTCTCTGAACCATACTTCTCTCTCTCTGAACCATACCTTTCTCTCTCTCTCTCTGAACACTTGATTCTCCCTCTCTCTCTCTAAACCATTCTTATCTCTCTCTCTCTGAACTATACTTCTCTCTCTCTGAACCACACTTCTCTCTCTGAACCATACTTATCTCTTCTCTCTGAACCATACTTCTCTCTCTATGAACCATACTTCTCTATCTCTACTGAACCATACTTCTCTCTCTACTAGAACCATACATATCTCTCTCTCTCTGAAGCATACTTCTCTCTCTCCAGAACCATACTTCTCTCTCTTCTCTGAGACCATACTTCTCTGTCTCTAAACCATACTTCTATCTCTCTGAACCATACTTTTCTCGCTCCTCTCTCTCTAGACCATGCTTCTCCCTCTCTCTCTCTGAACCATTCCTCTCTCTCTCTCTCCTGAACTATACTTCTCTCTCTCTGAACCATACTTCTCCTCTCTGAACCACACTTCTCTCTCTCTCTGAGCCATACTTCTCTCTCTCTGAAATACACTTCTCTCTCTCTCCTCTGAGCCATACTTCTCTGTCTCCTAAACCATACTTCTATCTCTCAGATCCATACTTTTCTCGCTCTCTCTCTCTGGACCATGCTTCTCCTCTCTCTCTCTCTGGTTCATTCTTCTCTCTCTCTCTACTGAACTATACTTCTCTCTCTCTGAACCATACTTCTCTCTCTGAACCATACATATCTCTCTCTCTCCTGAACCATACTTCCTCTCTCTAAACCAACTTCTCTCTCTCTCTGAACCATACTTCCCTCTTTCTCTCAACCATACTTCTCTCTCTCCTGAACCATACTTCTCTCTCTGAACCAATACTTATCTCTCTCTCTTGTGAACCATACTTCTCTCTCTCTGAACCGTATTCTCTCTCTCTCTCTGAACCACACTTCTCTCTCTCTCTTGAACCATACTTCTCTCTCTCTGAATCCATGCTTCTCTCTCTCTAAGCCATACTTCTCTCTCGCTGAACCAACTTCTCTCTCTCCTAAACCATGCTTCTCTCTCTCTGAACCATACTTCTCTACTCTCGAACCATACTTCTCTCTCTCTCACCATACTTCTCTTCTCTAAAACATACTTCTATCTCTCTGAACCATACTTTTTCGCTCTCTCTCTCTGAGCCATGCTTCTCCCTCTCTCTCCTGAACAATTCTTCTCTCTCTCTCTCTGAAATTTACTTCTCTCTCTCTGAACCATACTTTCCTCTCTCTACCATACTTACTCTCTCTCTGAACCATACTTCTCTCTCTATGAACCATACTTCTCTCTCTCTCTGAACCATACTTCTCTCTCTGAACCATAATTTTCTCTCTCTCTCTCTCTCAACCATGCTTCTCCCTCTCTCTCTCTAGACCATTCTCTCTCTCTCTCTGAACTATACTTCTCTCTCTCTAAACCATAACTTCTCTCTCTGAACCTTACTTCTCTCTCTCTCCTGAACCATACTTCTCTCTCTCTGAACCATACATATCTCTCTCTCTCGGAACCATACTTCTCTCTCCCTGAACCATACTCTCTCTCTCTCTCAACCAATCACTTCTCTCTCTCTGAACCATACTTCTCTCTCTCTCTGAACCATACTTCTCTCCTCTGAACCATACTTATCTCTCTCTGTGAACATACTTCTCTCTCTGAACCGTACTTCTCTCTCTCTCTCTGAACCATACTTCTCTCTCTCTCTCTGAACCATACTTCTCTCTCTCTCTGAACCATGCTTCTCTCTCTCTGAACCATACTTTTCTCTCGCTTGAACCATACTTCTCTCTCTGCGCTAAACCATGCTTCTCTCTCTCTGAACCATACTTCTCTCTCTCTGAACCATACTTCTCTCTCTCTCTCTGAACCATTACTTCTCTGTCTCTAGGCGTCATACCTCTATCTCTCCTGAACCATACTTTTGCTGCTTTGTCTCTCTGAACCATGCTTCTCCCTCTCTCTCTCTGAACCATTCTTCTCTCTCTCTCTCTGAACTATACTTCTCTCTCTCTGAACCATACTTCTCTCTCTGAACCATACTTCTCTCTCTCTCTGAACCATACATATCTCTCTCTCTGAACCATACTTCTCTCTCTCTGAACCATACTTCTCTCTCTCTCTCAACCATACTTCTCTCTCTCTGAACCATACTTCTCTCTCTCTGAACCATACTTCTCTCTTCGGAACACTTATCTCTCTCTCGGAACCATACTTCTCTCTCTCTCTCTGAATCCATACTTCTCTCTCTCTCTCTGAACGTACTTCTCTCTCTCTGAACCATACTTCTCTCTCTCCTGAACCATACTTTCTCTCGCTCTCTCTCTCTGAACCATGCTTCATCCCTCTCTCTCTCTGAACCATTCTTCTCTCTCTCTCTCTGAACTATACTTCTCTCTCTCCTGAACCATACTTCTCTCTCTCAACTATACTTATCTCTCTCTGAACCATACTTTTATACTCTCTCTCTCTGAACCATACTTCTCTCTCTTAATATTCTCTCTGAACCATACTTTTATACGCTCTTTCTCTCTGAACCATGCCTTCTCCCTCTCTCTCTCTCTGAACCATTCTTATCTCTCTCTCTCTGAACTATACTTCTCTCTCTCTGAACCACCACTTCTCTCTCTGAACACATACTTATCTACTCTCTCTGAACCATACTTCTCTCTCTATGAACCATACTTCTCTATCTCCTCTAAACAACACTTCTCTCTCTCGAGACCATACATATCTCTCTCTCTCTCACATACTTCTCTCTCTCCTGAGACCATACTTCTCTCTCTCTCTGAACCATACTTCTCTATCTCTAAACCATACTTCTATCTCTCTGAACCATACTTTTCTGCTTTCTCTCTCTCTGAACCATGCTTCTCCCTCTCTCTCTGAACCATTCTTCTCTCTCTCTCTCTGAACTATTCTTCTCTCTCTCTGAAATTGTTCTCTCTCTGATTCATACTTCTCTCTCTCTCTAGACCATACTTCTCTCTCTCTGAACCATACATATCTCTCTCTCTCTGAACCATACTTCTCTCTCTGAACCATACTTATCTCTCTCTCTGAACCATACTTCTCTCTCTCTCTCTGAACCATACTTCTCTCTCTCTCTCTGAACCATACTTCTCTCTCTCTGAACCATGCTTCTCTCTCTCTGAACCATACTTCTCTCTCGCTGAACCATACTTCTCTCTCTTAGGCTAAACAATATTCTCTCTCTCTGAACCATGCTTCTCTCTCTCTGGTCCATACTTCTCTCTCTCTCTGAACCATCGCTTCTCTGTCTCTAAACCACTACTTCTCTCTCTATGATCCATACTTCTCTCTCTCTCTGAACCATACTTCTCTCTCTCTGATCGCATACTTTTTCTCCCTCTCTCTTGAACCATACTTCTCCTCCTCTCTCTGAACCATTCTTCTCTCTCTCTCTAGAACATAGTTCTCTCTCTCTCTGAACATACTTCTCTCTCTGGACTATACTTATCTCTCTCTGAACCATACTTCTCTCTATATGAACCATACTTCTCTCTCTCTCTGAACCATACTTCTCTCTCCCTCTGAACCATACTTTTCGCTCTCTCTCTCTGAACCACTTGATTCTCCCTCTCTCTCTCTGAATTCATTTCTTATCTCTCTCTCTTTCCTCTGAACTATACTTCTCTCTCTCTGAACCACACTTCTCTCTCTGACCATACTTATCTCTCTCTCTGACCATGCTTCTCTCTCTATGAACCATACTTCTCTATCTCTCTGAACCATACTTCTCTCTCTCTGAACCATACACTTATCTCTCTCTCTCCAAAGCATACTTCTCTCTCTCTGAACCATACTTCTCTCTCTCTCTGAACATATACTTCTCTGTCTCTATGCCATACTTCTATCTCTCTAAACCATACTTTTCTCGCTCTCTCTCTCTGAACCATGCCTCTCCTCTCTCTCTCTGAACAATTCTTCTCTCTCTCTCTCTGAACCAACTTTCTCTCTCTGAACCATATTTTACATATCCTCTCTCTTCCATACTTTCTCTCTCTCTGAACCATACTTCTCTCTCTTCTCTGAACCATACTCTCTCAACCATATTCTCTCTCTCCTCAACCATCACTTCTCTCTCTCTCTCACATTCTCTCTGAACCATCCACTTATCTCTCTCTGTGAAGCGTGACTTTCTCTCTGAACCGTGCTTCTCTGTCTCTCTCTGAACCACCCACTTCTCTCTCTCTCTCTACTGAACCATACTTCTCTCTCTCTGAACCATGCTTCTCTCTCTCTCTAAACCATACTTCTCTCTCCTTTGAACACATACTTCTCTCTCTAGCTAAGCCATTTCTCTCTCTCTACCATACTTCTTCTCTCTCGAACCATACTTCTCCTCTCTCTGAACCATACTTCTCTGTCTCTACAAACCAGCTTCTATCTCTCCCTGGTTCATACTTTTCTCGTCCTCTCTCTCTCTGACAATCTTCATCCCTCTCTCTCTGAACCATTCTTCTCTCTCTCTCTCTGAACTATACTTCTCTCTCTCTAAACCATACTTCTCTCTCTAACCATACTTATCTACCTCTCTCCCGAACCCATACTTCTCTCTCTATGAACCAACTTCTCTCTCTCTCTGAACACATCACTTCTCTCTCCTGAACCATAATTTTCTCTCTCTCTCTCTCTCAACCATGCTTCTCCTCTCTCTCTCTCTCTGAACCATTCCTCTCTCTCTCTCTCCTGAACTATACTTCTCTCTCTCTGAACCAGCCTCTCTCTCTGAACATACTTCTCTCTCTCTCTGAACCATACTTCTCTCTCTCTGAACCATACATATCTCTCTCTCTCTGAACCATACATTCTCTCTCTATGAACCATACTTCTCTCTCTCTCTGAACCATACTTCGCTCTCTCTGAACCATACTTTTCTCGCTCTCTCCCTCTGATCCCTCTCTCTCTCTGAACCATTCTTTCCTCTCTCTCTCTTCTGAAAAATCTCTCTCTCTGAACTATACTCCTCTCTCTCTCTGAACCATTCTTTCTCTCTCTCTCTGAACTATACTTCTCTCTCTCTGAACCACACTTCTCTCTCTCTGAACCATACTTTCTCCTCTCTCTCTGATACCATATCTCTCTCTCTCTCTAGAAACATACTTCTATCTCTATCTGAACCATACCGCTCTCTCTCTGAAACTTTTTACATACTATCTCTCTCTCTCTGAACCATACTTTCTCACTCTCTCTCTGAACCATGCTTCTCATCATATCCCCTTCTTCTCTCTGAACCATACTTCTCTCTCTCTCTCTGAACCGTATAATTCTCTCTCTCTCTGAACCATGTACTTCTCTTCTGTCTCTGATTCTCTCTCTCTCGGAATCCATACTTTCACTCTCTCTCTGAATCCATACTTCTCCCTCTCTCTCTGAACCATTCTTCTCTCTCTCTGAACCATGACTACTCTCTCTCTCTCTCTGAACCATGATCTCCTCTCTCTCTCACTGAACCATACCTCTCTCTCTCCCTGAACCATACTTCTCTCTTTCTCTAACCACACTTCCTCTCTCTCTCTGAACCATGCTTCTCTCTCTGAACCATATTCTCTCTCTCTGAACCATACTTCTCTCTTTCTCAGACTTCCATACTCTCTATCTCTCTGAACTACCATTCTCTCTCTCTCTCCTAAACCATACATATCTCTCTCTCTGTAACCATACTTCTCTCTCTCTCTCTCTGAACCACGCTTTTTATCTCTCTCTGAACTTATAACTTCTCTCTCTCAAACCATACTTCTCTCTCTCTCTGAACCATACTTTTCTCGCTCTCTCTCTCGCTAAAACCCATACTTCTCCTCTCTCTCTCTGAACCATACTTCTCTCTCCTTCTCTCTCCGAACCATACTTCCCTCTCTCTCTAACATTCTTCTCTCTCTCTGAACCATACTTCTCTCGCTCTCTCTCTCTGAACCATACTTCTCCCTCTCTCTCTGAACCATACTTCTCTCTCTCTCTCTGAACCATACTTCTCTCTCTCTAAACCATACTTCATCTCTCTTACCATACTTTTCTGCTTCTCTCTCTGAACCATATGCTCTCTTCCTCTCTCTCTGAACCACTTCTTCTCTCTCTCTCTCTGAACCACTTATTTCTCTCTCTCTCTCTGAACCATGCTTCTCCTCCTCTCTCTCTGAACCATTCTTCTCTCCTCTCTCTGAACTATTCTTCTCTCTCTCTCTGAACCATACTTCTCTCTCTCCTGAACCATAATTCTCTCTCTCTCTCACCATACTTCATACTCTCTCTCTAGACCATACTTCTCTCTCTCTCTCTGAACCATACTTCTCCTCTTTCTCTCTGAACCATACTACTTCTCTCTCTCTCTGAACCATACTTCTCTCTCTCTAAACCATACAACTCTCTCTCTCTATGAACCATACTTCTCTCTCTGAACCATTCTCTGTAAATTCTCTCTCTGAACCGTACTTCTCTCTCTCTCTCTGAACCATACTTCTCTCTCTAACTCTGTTCATTCACCATCTCTCTCTCTCTCTGAACCATACTTTTCTCTCGCTGAACCATACTTCTCTCTCTCCTCGCCTAAACAATACTTCTCTCTCTCACCATACTTCTAACTCTCTCTGAACCATACTTCTCTCTCTCTCTGTTGTACCATACTTCTCTGTCTCTAAGCCATACTTCTATCTCTCTGGTCCATACCTTCCTCGCTCTCTCTCTCTGAACCATGCTTCTCCCTCTCTCTCTCTGAACCATTCTTCTCTCTCTCTCCTCTGAACTATACTTCTCTCTCTCTGAACCATACTTCTCTCTCTGAACCATACTTTCTCTCTCTGAAACCATACATATCTCTCTCTCTAAACCATACTTCTCTCTCTCTCTGAACCATACTTCTCTCTCTCTCTCAACCATATTCTTCTCTCTCTCTCAACCATGCTTTCTCTCTCTTCTCTAAACCCTCTCTCTCTGTTCTTTACTTATCTCTCTCTCTAACCATACTCTCTCTCTCTGAACACATACTTCTCTCTCTCTCTCCAAACCATACTCCTCTCTCTCTCTGAACCATACCTCTCTCTGCTGAACCATACATATCTCTCTCTCGCTAGACCATACCATTCTACTCTCTCTCTGACCTTACTTCTCTCTCTCCTCCTCAACCACTCTCCTCTCTCTCTCTGAACCATACTTCTCATGTCTCTCTAGACCATACTTCTCTCTCTATGAACCATACTTCTCTCTCTCTCTAAACTATACTTCTCTCTCTCTAGGATCATACTTTTCTCTCTCTCTCTCTCTCAACCATTCTTCTCCCTCTCTCTCTCTGAACCAAATTCTTCTCTCTCTCTCTCTCTGAACCATGCTTCTCTCTCTCTCTCTGAACCATATTCTCTCTCTCTGAACCATACTTCTCTCTCTTGAACCATACTTACTCTCTCTCTGAACCATACTTCTCTCTCTCTGAACCATACCCACTCTCTCTCTCTCTAAACTATTTCATACTTCTCTCTCTCTGAACCATACTTTTCTGCTCTCTCTCTCTGAACCTTGCTTCTCCCTCTCTCTCTCTGAACCATTCTTTTCTCTCTCTCTCTAAAGTATATCACCTCTCTCTCTCTGAACCACACTTCTCTCTCCCGAACCATACTTATCTCTCTCTCCTGAACCATACTTCTCTTCTCTATGAACCATGCTTCTCATCTCTCTAATTCCTACTTTTCCCTCGCTCTCTCTCTGAACCATTCTGTCTCCCTCTCTCTCTGAAGCATGCTTCTCTCTCTCTCTCTCTGAACCATACTTCTCTCTCTCTCTAAACCATACTTCTCTGTCTCTAGACCATATCTTCTGCTTTCTCTGAACCATACTTTTCTCTGTCTCTCTCTCTGAACCATACTCCCCTCTCTCTCTCTGAACCATTCTCTCTCTCTCTCTCTCAACCATATCTTTCTCTCTCTCTCTGAACCATACTCTCTCTCTCTCTGAACCATACTTCTCTCCATCTCTCTCTGAACCATACTTCTCTCTCTCTGAACCATACATATCTCTCTCTCTCTCTGGATCCATACTTCTCTCTCTCTAGACCACCAATCTCTCTCTCTCTCAACCATACTTCCTCCCTTTCTCTCAACCATACTTCTCTCTCTCAGAACCATACTTCTCTCTCTCTGAACCATACGTATCTCTCTCTGTGAGCATAAATTTATACTCTCTCTGTGAACCGTACTCTCTCTCTCTGAACAACACTTCCTCTCTCTCTCTCTGAACCACACTCCTCTCTCTCCCTGACCATACTTCTCTCTCTCTGAAAATGCTTCGCATCTCTCTAGCTGAACAATACTTCTCTCTCTACGCTAAACCATGCTTCTCTCTCTCTCTGAACCATACTTCTCTCTCTCCGAACCATCACTTCTCTCTCTCTCTAACCATAACTTCTCTGTCTCTAAAACCATACTTCTATCTCTCTGAACCATACTTTTCTCGCCCTCTCTCTCTGAACCATGCTTCTCCCTCTCTCTCTAAACATCATTCTTCTCTCTCTCTCGAACTCCTATACTTCTCTCCTCTCTGAACCATTCCACTTCTCTCTCTGAGCCATACTTACTCTCTCTCTCTGAACCATACATTCTCTCTCTATGAGACCATAACTTCTCTCTCTCTAACCATACTTCTCTCTCTCTCAACCATACTCTCTCTCTCTCTCTCAACCCATGCCTCCTCTCTCTCTCTCTGAACCATTCCTCTCTCTCTCTCTGAACTATACTATCTCTCTCCTCTGAACCATACTTCTCTCTCTCTCTCTGAACCATACTTACTCTCTCTCTCTGAACCATCACCCCTCTCTCTCTGAACCATACATATTCTCTCTCTCTGAACCCGTTTTCTCTGCACTCTCTCTCTCTGAACCATATCTCCTCTCTCTCAACCATCTTCTCTCTCTCTCTCCCTGAACCATACTTCTCTCTCTCTGAACCAACTTCTCTCTCTAACCATACTTCTATCTCTCTCTGAACCATACTTCTCTCTCTGTGAACTCATACTTCTCTCTCTCTCTGAACCATACTTTCTCTCTCTCTGAACCATACTTTTCTCGCTCTTTCTTCTGAACCATACTTCTCCCTCTCTCTCTCAACATGTCTTCTCTCTCTCTGATCCATGCCTCTCTCACACCTTCTCTCTGAATCCATACTTATCTCTCTCGCCTTGAACCATAAGCTTCTCTCTCTGCTAAACCATACTTACTCTCTCTCTGAACCATACTTCCTCTCTCTGATCCAATTACCTCTCTCTCTCTCTAAACCATACTTCTCTCTCCTCTAAACCATACTTTCTCTCTCTCTGAACCAACCCTCTCTGTCTCTGAACCATACTTCTCCTCTCTCTCTCTCTCGACCATTCTTCTCATCTCTCTCTCTGAACTATACCTCTCTCTCTCTGAACAATTCTTCTTTCTCTCTGAACCATCTTCTCTCTCTCTGATCCATACATATCTCTCTCTCTAAACCACCACTTCTTCTCTCTCTGAACCATACTTCTTCTCTCTCTCTCTCAACCATACATATCTCTCTCTCTGTCTCATATCTTCTCTCTCTGAACCATATCTCTCTCTCTCTAAACCACACTTCTCTCTCTCTCTCTAACAATACTTCTCTCTCTCTCTCTGAACCATACTTCTCTCTCTCTCTCTGAACCATGCTTCTCTCTCTCTGAACCATACTTCTCTCGCTTGAACCATACTTCTCTCTCTCGCTACATCAAACCATGCTTCTCTCTCTCCAAACATTACTTACTCTCTCTCTAGACCATACTTCTCTCTCTCTCTGAACCATACTTCTCTGTCTCTAAAGCATACTTCTCTCTCTAGACCATACTTCTCTCTCTCTCTGAACCATACTTCTCTCTCTCTGAACCATACTTCTCTCCCTCTCTCTCTGAACCATTCTTCTCCCTCTCTCTCTCTGAACCATTTCTTCTCTCTCTCTTCTCTAAACTATACTTCTCTCTCTCTGAACCATACTTCTCTCTCTAAACTATACTTATCTCTCTCTTGAACCATCACTTCTCTCTCTATATAACCATACTCCTCTATTACCTTCTCTCTCTGAACCATACTTTCTCTCTCTCTCTGAACCATACTTTCCCCTTCTCCTGTCTCTCTCTCTGAACCATACTTCTCCCTCCCTCTAAACTCTCTCTGAACCATTCTTATCTCTCTCTCTCTGAACCATGCTTCTCTCTCTATAGACCATCACTTTCCCTTCTCTCTAGATACTTCTCTCTCTCTGAACCATACATATCTTCTCTCTAACCATACTCTCTCTCTCTCTGACCATACTTCTCTCTATCTCTCTGAGCCATACATTTTCTCCTCTCTCTCCCTGAACCATACTTCTCCCTCTCTCTCTGAACCATTCTTTCTTCTCTCTCAACATCTCTCCTTGACCATACTTCTCTCTCTCTTCCCGAACCATACTTCTCTCTCTCTCTGCCATACTTCTCTCTCTCTGAACCATACATATCTCTCTCTCTCTCTGACCATACATATCTCTCTCTCTCAACCATACTTCTCTCTCTTTCTCTCAACCATACTTCTCTCTCTCTGACCATTACATTCTCTCTCTCTCTGAACCATACTTATCTCTCTCTCTTCTCTCTCTGAACCGTACTTCTCTCTCTCTCTCTGAACCACACTTCTCTCTCTCTCTCCTCAACTCTCTCTCTGACCCATCCCTCTCCCTCTGACACCATCCTTCTCTCTCTCCACAATTCTCTTAACCATACTTCTCTCTCTTACCTTACCTCTCTCCTCCTGAACCATACTTTTCTTCTCTCTCTCTGAACCATACTTCTCCCTCTCTCTCTGACCATAATTCTATCTACTCTCTCTGAACCATACTTCTCTCTCTCTGAACCATACTTCTCTCTCTCTCTTTGAACCATACTTACTCTCTCTGAACCTTACTTCTCTCTCTCTGAACCATACTTCTCTCTCTCTCTGAACCATACCTTCTCTCTCTCTGTGAACCATAATTTTCTCTCTCTCTCTCTGAACCATACTTATCCCTCTCTCTCTCTCTGAACCATCCTTCTCTCTCTCTGAACCATACTTCTCTCTCTATCTGAACCATACTCTCTCTCTCTGAACCATACTTCTCTCTCTCTAAACATACTTTCTTTAATCTCTCTCTGACACACTATTTTTCTCTCTCTCTGAACCATACTTCTCTCTCTCTCTGAACCATACTTCTCTCTCCTCTCTTGAACCATACTTCTCTCTCT
>NW_025537355.1:7500-35926 GCF_020615455.1 Coregonus clupeaformis
CCATGCTTCACAGTAGGTATGGTGTTCTTTGGATGCAACTCAGCATTCTTTGTCCTCCAAACACGAATGAGTTGAGTTTTTACCAAAAGTTCTATTTTGGTTTCATCTGACCATATGACATTCTCCCAATCCTCTTCTGGATCATCCAAATGCACTCTAGCAAACTTCAGACGGACCTGGACATGTACTGGCTTAAGCAGGGGGGACACGTCTGGCACTGCAGGATTTGAGTCCCTGGCGGTGTAGTGTGTTACTGATGGTAGGCTTTGTTACTTTGGTCCCAGCTCTCTGCAGGTCATTCACTAGGTCCCCCGTGTGGTTCTGGGATTTTTGCTCACCGTTCTTGTGATCATTTTTGACCCCACGGGGTGAGATCTTGTGTGGAGCCCCAGATCGAGGGAGATTATCAGTGGTCTTGTATGTCTTCCATTTCCTAATAATTGCTCCCACAGTTGATTTCTTCAAACCAAGCTGCTTACCTATTGCAGATTCAGTCTTCCCAGCCTGGTGCAGGTCTACAATTTTGTTTCTGGTGTCCTTTGACAGCTCTTTGGTCTTGGCCATAGTGGAGTTTGGAGTGTGACTGTTTGAGGTTGTGGACAGGTGTCTTTTATACTGATAACAAGTTCAAACAGGTGCCATTAATACAGGTAACGAGTGGAGGACAGAGGAGCCTCTTAAAGAAGAAGTTACAGGTCTGTGAGAGCCAGAAATCTTGCTTGTTTGTAGGTGACCAAATACTTATTTTCCACCATAATTTGCAAATTAATTAATTAAAAATCCTACAATGTGATTTTCTGGAGAAAAAAATTCTCAATTTGTCTGTCGTAGTTGACGTGTACCTATGATGAAAATTACAGGCCTCTCTCATCTTTTTAAGTGGGAGAACTTGCACAATTGGTGGCTGACTAAATACTTTTTTCCCCCACTGTACCTCATTTTCACTGTATCTCATACTAAAGGCTTTGTATACAGTACCTTCCACTGTCCTGATTCACTGTATCTCATACTAAAGGCTTTGTATACAGTACCTTCCACTGTCCTGATTCACTGTATCTCATACTAAAGGCTTTGTATACAGTACCTTCCACTGTCCTGATTCACTGTATCTCATACTAAAGGCTTTGTATACAGTACCTTCCACTGTCCTGATTCACTGTATCTCAGACTAAAGGCTTTGTATACAGTACCTTCCACTGTCCTGATTCACTGTATCTCAGACTAAAGGCTTTGTATACAGTACCTTCCACTGTCCTGATTCACTGTATCTCAGACTAAAGGCTTTGTATACAGTACCTTCCACTGTCCTGATTCACTCAATATCTCATACTAAAGGCTTTGTATACAGTACCTTCCACTGTCCTGATTCACTGTATCTCAGACTAAAGGCTTTGTATACAGTACCTTCCACTGTCCTGATTCACTGTATCTCAGACTAAAGGCTTTGTATACAGTACCTTCCACTGTCCTGATTCACTGTATCTCATACTAAAGGCTTTGTATACAGTACCTTCCACTGTCCTGATTCACTGTATCTCAGACTAAAGGCTTTGTATACAGTACCTTCCACTGTCCTGATTCACTGTATCTCAGACTAAAGGCTTTATAATGAACATATGTGAATCAGGGAATATGAATATGTATTGAACACATTTAGCCGAGTGGATAGATCATACAACATACGTGTAATCAGCAATATACATGTAGAGGAGAGATATATATATGTGTGTGCGGGTAATGTGTGTATCTGATGTCAGGTGACAGCAGCAGGTTGTTGCGGACCACAAAGGAAGAACTGGCAGTATAATGTTTGTGGGGCCTGGTTACCGCGGTTACCTTCATCAGACCCAACCGACACTGAAAATCAAAGATGGAAGACTCCAGCAAAGGGCCACGCCTAAAACTTCCATCCCAAATGGCACCCTACTTCCTATATAGTGCACTACTTTTGACCAGAGCCTTATGGACCCTATTCCCTATAGAGCCTTACGGATCCTGGTCAAAAGTAGTGCACTAAATAGAAATAGGGGTGCCATTTTGGGATTCAGACTAAGCCCTTTCTACCAGGGGGCCAGCAGGTGGAATGTTTCATGCAGACTTCAACTCTTCCAACACTCTCTCTCACCCCTTCTCTCTCCTCCGCTCCCCAGCCAATCAACACTCTCTCTCACCCCCTCTCTCTCCTCCGCTCCCCAGCCAATCAACACTCTCTCTCACCCCTCTCTCTCCTCCGCTCCCCATCTCACCCCCTCTCTCTCCTCCGCTCCCCAGCCAATCAACACTCTCTCTCACCCTCTCTCTCCTCCGCTCCCCCAGCCAATCAACACACTCTCTCACCCCTCTCTCTCCTCCGCTCCCCAGCCAATCAACACTCTCTCTCACCCCTACCTCTCCTCTGCTCCCCAGCCAATCAACACTCTCTCTCACCCTTCTCTCTCCTCCGCTCCCCAGCCAATCAACACTCTCTCTCACCCCTACCTCTCCTCTGCTCCCCAGCCAATCAACACTCTCTCTCACCCTTCTCTCTCCTCCGCTCCCCAGCCAATCAACACTCTCTCTCACCCTTCTCTCTCCTCCGCTCCCCAGCCAATCAACACTCTCTCTCACCCCTCTCTCTCCTCCGCACCCCATCTCACCCCCTCTCTCTCCTCCGCTCCCCAGCCAATCAACACTCTCTCTCACCCCTCTCTCTCCTCCGCTCCCCAGCCAATCAACACTCTCTCTCACCCCTCTCTCTCCTCCGCTCCCCAGCCAATCAACGCTCTCTCTCACCCTTCTCTCTCCTCCGCTCCCCAGCCAATCAACACTCTCTCTCACCCCTCTCACTCCTCCGCTCCCCAGCCAATCAACGCTCTCTCTCACCCCTCTCTCTCCTCCGCTCCCCAGCCAATCAACTATTGATGTTAGTGTTCACTAAGCTGCGATATCCTCTAATGTTGCTGGATGGAAAGAGATGACCTCTATGATTCAGTTTGACTGACAAGGTGTTAATATAATCATAACTCATACCGTATAAACATGTTGTTATTATATTATAAATAGCTTTGGTGTAAAGCCAGGCGTGTGTGTGTGTGTGTGTGTGTGTGTGTGTGTGTGTGTGTGTGTGTGTGTGTGTGATCAACCTTACATAGATTGATATCGACTGGGGCTTGAACCCATAACCTTGTTGTGGCTGGAGCTGAGAACCATTACCAATGACCTTCCATTGTTACATGAGAAGCTGCTGCCGTGATTGTGTTTCCTTGGTTTTATGGCCCTGTGATTGGCTGTTTCCACGGTTCTATGGCTCTGTGATTGGCTGTCTCCTCCGTTCTATAGCCCTGTGATTTATTGATTAGTGCTGTGACTTGGTGAGTAGAGCTTTGTGTGTGTGTGTGTGTGTGTGTGTGTGTGTGTTGTGATTGTGTGTGTGTATGTGAGTCTGTTGTTATTGTGTGTGTGTGTGTTGTGATTGTGTGTGTGTTGTAATTGTGTGTGTGTGAGTCTGTTGTTATTGTGTGTGTGTGTGTTGTGATTGTGAGAGTGTGTGTGTGTGTGTGTTGTTATTGTGTGTGTGTGTGAGTCTGTTGTTATTGTGTGTGTGTGTGTGTGTTGTGATTGTGTGTGTGTGTGTGAGTCTGTTGTTATTGTGTGTGTGTGTGTGTGTGTGTGTGTGTGTTGTGATTGTGTGTGTGTGTGTGTGTGTGTGTGTGTGTGTTGTGATTGTGTGTGTGTGTGTGTGTGTGTGTTGTGATTGTGTGTGTGTGTGTGTGTGTGTGTGTGTGTGTGTGTGTGTGTGTGTGTGTGTTGTTATTGTGTGCAAAGAACAGAGCAGATCAGACTTCTTAGTGTCAGCTTCCATTCCCAGACTGGCCAACCAATCACATCACACACAGACACACCTTGGAATGGCATCTGCTACATGTGAACAGACTGTAGGCATGCTGTCAAACCACCTCGGGGCTTCCTCGCATACCCGTTTTAATAGTTCAGACTCTAGACTCCTTGGGGCTGGGTAGGAAACATCCAGTCAGAGACCAGTCAGATTCCTCCTCACGTTTCTGTCTGACTCTGAACCTGAAAACAACATTGCATGATGTTTTTCTGAAGGGGTGGGGGGGGCGGACCAATATTTCACCCAGTATGTTTGGGTAACTAGCGATTGTGAACTTCTTGTTAAACCCGAGTAGATCTGGATGCAGACCTGTCTCTCTCTGTGTTGGGGAGCCCTCCATTTAGCCTGGGTACCAGTCTGTTTGCAGACCTGTCTCTCTCTGTGTTGGGGAGCCCTCCATTTAGCCTGGGTACCAGTCTGTTTGCAGACCTGTCTCTCTCTGTGTTGGGGAGCCCTCCATTTAGCCTGGGTACCAGTCTGTTTGCAGACCTGTCTCTCTCTGTGTTGGGGAGCCCTCCATTTAGCCTGGGTACCAGTCTGTTTGCAGACCTGTCTCTCTCTCTGTGTTGGGGAGCCCTCCATTTAGCCTGGGTACCAGTCTGTTTGCAGACCTGTCTCTCTCTCTGTGTTGGGGGAGCCCTCCATTTAGCCTGGGTACCAGTCTGTTTGCAGACCTGTCTCTCTCTGTGTTGGGGAGCCCTCCATTTAGCCTGGGTACCAGTCTGTTTGCAGACCTGTCTCTCTCTGTGTTGGGGAGCCCTCCATTTAGCCTGGGTACCAGTCTGTTTGCAGACCTGTCTCTCTCTCTGTGTTGGGGGAGCCCTCCATTTAGCCTGGGTACCAGTCTGTTTGCAGACCTGTCTCTCTCTCTGTGTTGGGGAGCCCTCCATTTAGCCTGGGTACCAGTCTGTTTGCAGACCTGTCTCTCTCTGTGTTGGGGAGCCCTCCATTTAGCCTGGGAACCAGTCTGTTTGCAGACCTGTCTCTCTCTCTGTGTTGGGGAGCCCTCCATTTAGCCTGGGTACCAGTCTGTTTGCAGACCTGTCTCTCTCTGTGTTGGGGGAGCCCTCCATTTAGCCTGGGTACCAGTCTGTTTGCAGACCTGTCTCTCTCTGTGTTGGGGAGCCCTCCATTTAGCCTGGGTACCAGTCTGTTTGCAGACCTGTCTTCTCTCTCTGTGTTGGGGAGCCCTCCATTTAGCCTGGGTACCAGTCTGTTTGCAGACCTGTCTCTCTCTGTGTTGGGGAGCCCTCCATTTAGCCTGGGTACCAGTCTGTTTGCAGACCTGTCTCTCTCTGTGTTGGGAGCCCTCCATTTAGCCTGGGTACCAGTCTGTTTGCAGACCTGTCTCTCTCTGTGTTGGGGAGCCCTCCATTTAGCCTGGGTACCAGTCTGTTTGCAGACCTGTCTCTCTCTGTGTTGGGAGCCCTCCATTTAGCCTGGGTACCAGTCTGTTTGCAGACCTGTCTCTCTCTGTGTTGGGGAGCCCTCCATTTAGCCTGGGTACCAGTCTGTTTGCAGACCTGCTCTCTCTGTGTTGGGGAGCCCTCCATTTAGCCTGGGTACCAGTCTGTTTGCAGACCTGTCTCTCTCTGTGTTGGGGAGCCCTCCATTTAGCCTGGGTACCAGTCTGTTTGCAGACCTGTCTCTCTCTGTGTTGGGGAGCCCTCCATTTAGCCTGGGTACCAGTCTGTTTGCAGACCTGTCTCTCTCTTGTGTTGGGGAGCCCTCCATTTAGCCTGGGTACCAGTCTGTTTGCAGACCTGTCTCTCTCTCTGTGTTGGGGAGCCCTCCATTTAGCCTGGGTACCAGTCTGTTTGCAGACCTGTCTCTCTCTCTGTGTTGGGGAGCCCTCCATTTAGCCTGGGTACCAGTCTGTTTGCAGACCTGTCTCTCTCTGTGTTGGGGAGCCCTCCATTTAGCCTGGGTACCAGTCTGTTTGCAGACCTGTCTCTCTCTGTGTTGGGGAGCCCTCCATTTAGCCTGGGTACCAGTCTGTTTGCAGACCTGTCTCTCTCTGTGTTGGGGAGCCCTCCATTTAGCCTGGGTACCAGTCTGTTTGCAGACCTGTCTCTCTCTCTGTGTTGGGGAGCCCTCCATTTAGCCTGGGTACCAGTCTGTTTGCAGACCTGTCTCTCTCTCTGTGTTGGGGAGCCCTCCATTTAGCCTGGGTACCAGTCTGTTTGCAGACCTGTCTCTCTCTGTGTTGGGGAGCCCTCCATTTAGCCTGGGTACCAGTCTGTTTGCAGACCTGTCTCTCTCTGTGTTGGGGAGCCCTCCATTTAGCCTGGGTACCAGTCTGTTTGCAGACCTGTCTCTCTCTGTGTTGGGGAGCCCTCCATTTAGCCTGGGTACCAGTCTGTTTGCAGACCTGTCTCTCTCTGTGTTGGGGAGCCCTCCATTTAGCCTGGGTACCAGTCTGTTTGCAGACCTGTTCTCTCTCTGTGTTGGGGAGCCCTCCATTTAGCCTGGGTACCAGTCTGTTTGCAGACCTGTCTCTCTCTGTGTTGGGGAGCCCTCCATTTAGCCTGGGTACCAGTCTGTTTGCAGACCTGTCTCTCTCTGTGTTGGGGAGCCCTCCATTTAGCCTGGGTACCAGTCTGTTTGCAGACCTGTCTCTCTCTGTGTTGGGGAGCCCTCCATTTAGCCTGGGTACCAGTCTGTTTGCAGACCTGTCTCTCTCTGTGTTGGGGAGCCCTCCATTTAGCCTGGGTACCAGTCTGTTTGCAGACCTGTCTCTCTCTGTGTTGGGGAGCCCTCCATTTAGCCTGGGTACCAGTCTGTTTGCAGACCTGTCTCTCTCTGTGTTGGGGAGCCCTCCATTTAGCCTGGGTACCAGTCTGTTTGCAGACCTGTCTCTCTCTGTGTTGGGGAGCCCTCCATTTAGCCTGGGTACCAGTCTGTTTGCAGACCTGTCTCTCTCTGTGTTGGGGAGCCCTCCATTTAGCCTGGGTACCAGTCTGTTTGCAGACCTGTCTCTCTCTGTGTTGGGGGAGCCCTCCATTTAGCCTGGGTACCAGTCTGTTTTGCAGACCTGTTCTCTCTCTGTGTTGGGGAGCCCTCCATTTAGCCTGGGTACCAGTCTGTTTGCAGACCTGTCTCTCTCTGTGTTGGGGAGCCCTCCATTTAGCCTGGGTACCAGTCTGTTTGCAGACCTGTCTCTCTCTGTGTTGGGAGCCCTCCATTTAGCCTGGGTACCAGTCTGTTTGCAGACCTGTCTCTCTCTCTGTGTTGGGGAGCCCTCCATTTAGCCTGGGTACCAGTCTGTTTGCAGACCTGTCTCTCTCTGTGTTGGGGAGCCCTCCATTTAGCCTGGGTACCAGTCTGTTTGCAGACCTGTCTCTCTCTGTGTTGGGGAGCCCTCCATTTAGCCTGGGTACCAGTCTGTTTGCAGACCTGTCTCTCTCTGTGTTGGGGAGCCCTCCATTTAGCCTGGGTACCAGTCTGTTTGCAGACCTGTCTCTCTCTGTGTTGGGGAGCCCTCCATTTAGCCTGGGTACCAGTCTGTTTGCAGACCTGTCTCTCTCTGTGTTGGGGAGCCCTCCATTTAGCCTGGGTACCAGTCTGTTTGCAGACCTGTCTCTCTCTGTGTTGGGGAGCCCTCCATTTAGCCTGGGTACCAGTCTGTTTGCAGACCTGTCTCTCTCTGTGTTGGGGAGCCCTCCATTTAGCCTGGGTACCAGTCTGTTTGCAGACCTGTCTCTCTCTGTGTTGGGGAGCCCTCCATTTTAGCCTGGGTACCAGTCTGTTTGCAGACCTGCTCTCTCTCTGTGTTGGGGAGCCCTCCATTTAGCCTGGGTACCAGTCTGTTTGCAGACCTGTCTCTCTCTGTGTTGGGGAGCCCTCCATTTAGCCTGGGTACCAGTCTGTTTGCAGACCTGTCTCTCTCTGTGTTGGGGAGCCCTCCATTTAGCCTGGGTACCAGTCTGTTTGCAGACCTGTCTCTCTCTGTGTTGGGGAGCCCTCCATTTAGCCTGGGTACCAGTCTGTTTGCAGACCTGTCTCTCTCTGTGTTGGGGAGCCCTCCATTTAGCCTGGGTACCAGTCTGTTTGCAGACCTGTCTCTCTCTCTGTGTTGGGGAGCCCTCCATTTAGCCTGGGTACCAGTCTGTTTGCAGACCTGTTCTCTCTCTGTGTTGGGGAGCCCTCCATTTAGCCTGGGTACCAGTCTGTTTGCAGACCTGTCTCTCTCTCTCTGTGTTGGGGAGCCCTCCATTTAGCCTGGGTACCAGTCTGTTTGCAGACCTGTCTCTCTCTCTGTGTTGGGGAGCCCTCCATTTAGCCTGGGTACCAGTCTGTTTGCAGACCTGTCTCTCTCTGTGTTGGGGAGCCCTCCATTTAGCCTGGGTACCAGTCTGTTTGCAGACCTGTCTCTCTCTGTGTTGGGGGAGCCCTCCATTTAGCCTGGGTACCAGTCTGTTTGCAGACCTGTCTCTCTCTGTGTTGGGGAGCCCTCCATTTTAGCCTGGGTACCAGTCTGTTTGCAGACCTGTCTCTCTCTCTGTGTTGGGGAGCCCTCCATTTAGCCTGGGTACCAGTCTGTTTGCAGACCTGTCTCTCTCTCTGTGTTGGGGAGCCCTCCATTTAGCCTGGGTACCAGTCTGTTTGCAGACCTGTCTCTCTGTGTTGGGGAGCCTCCATTTAGCCTGGGTACCAGTCTGTTTGCAGACCTGTTCTCTCTCTGTGTTGGGGAGCCCTCCATTTAGCCTGGGTACCAGTCTGTTTGCAGACCTGTTCTCTCTCTGTGTTGGGGAGCCCTCCATTTAGCCTGGGTACCAGTCTGTTTGCAGACCTGTCTCTCTCTCTGTGTTGGGGAGCCCTCCATTTAGCCTGGGTACCAGTCTGTTTGCAGACCTGTCTCTCTCTCTGTGTTGGGGGAGCCCTCCATTTAGCCTGGGTACCAGTCTGTTTGCAGACCTGTCTCTCTCTGTGTTGGGGAGCCCTCCATTTAGCCTGGGTACCAGTCTGTTTGCAGACCTGTCTCTCTCTCTGTGTTGGGGAGCCCTCCATTTAGCCTGGGTACCAGTCTGTTTGCAGACCTGTCTCTCTCTGTGTTGGGAGCCCTCCATTTAGCCTGGGTACCAGTCTGTTTGCAGACCTGTCTCTCTCTGTGTTGGGGAGCCCTCCATTTAGCCTGGGTACCAGTCTGTTTGCAGACCTGTCTCTCTCTCTGTGTTGGGGAGCCCTCCATTTAGCCTGGGTACCAGTCTGTTTGCAGACCTGTCTCTCTCTGTGTTGGGAGCCCTCCATTTAGCCTGGGTACCAGTCTGTTTGCAGACCTGTCTCTCTCTCTGTGTTGGGGGAGCCCTCCATTTAGCCTGGGTACCAGTCTGTTTGCAGACCTGTTCTCTCTCTGTGTTGGGGAGCCCTCCATTTAGCCTGGGTACCAGTCTGTTTGCAGACCTGTCTCTCTCTGTGTTGGGAGCCCTCCATTTAGCCTGGGTACCAGTCTGTTTGCAGACCTGTCTCTCTCTGTGTTGGGGAGCCCTCCATTTAGCCTGGGTACCAGTCTGTTTGCAGACCTGTCTCTCTCTCTGTGTTGGGGAGCCCTCCATTTAGCCTGGGTACCAGTCTGTTTGCAGACCTGTCTCTCTCTGTGTTGGGGAGCCCTCCATTTAGCCTGGGTACCAGTCTGTTTGCAGACCTGTCTCTCTCTCTGTGTTGGGGAGCCCTCCATTTAGCCTGGGTACCAGTCTGTTTGCAGACCTGTCTCTCTCTGTGTTGGGGAGCCCTCCATTTAGTCTGGGTACCAGTCTGTTTGCAGACCTGTCTCTCTCTCTGTGTTGGGGAGCCCTCCATTTAGCCTGGGTACCAGTCTGTTTGCAGACCTGTCTCTCTCTGTGTTGGGGAGCCCTCCATTTAGCCTGGGTACCAGTCTGTTTGCAGACCTGTCTCTCTCTGTGTTGGGGAGCCCTCCATTTAGCCTGGGTACCAGTCTGTTTGCAGACCTGTTCTCTCTCTGTGTTGGGGGCCTCCATTTAGCCTGGGTACCAGTCTGTTTGCAGACCTGTCTCTCTCTGTGTTGGGGAGCCCTCCATTTAGCCTGGGTACCAGTCTGTTTGCAGACCTGTCTCTCTCTGTGTTGGGGAGCCCTCCATTTAGCCTGGGTACCAGTCTGTTTGCAGACCTGTCTCTCTCTCTGTGTTGGGGGAGCCCTCCATTTAGCCTGGGTACCAGTCTGTTTGCAGACCTGTTCTCTCTCTGTGTTGGGGAGCCCTCCATTTAGCCTGGGTACCAGTCTGTTTGCAGACCTGTCTCTCTCTGTGTTGGGGAGCCCTCCATTTAGCCTGGGTACCAGTCTGTTTGCAGACCTGTCTCTCTCTGTGTTGGGGAGCCCTCCATTTAGCCTG
The DNA here is from genome assembly GCF_020615455.1 of Coregonus clupeaformis. Classification (NCBI taxonomy): domain Eukaryota; kingdom Metazoa; phylum Chordata; class Actinopteri; order Salmoniformes; family Salmonidae; genus Coregonus; species Coregonus clupeaformis. The sequence continues at coordinate 17,725 of NW_025537355.1, forward strand.
GGTACCAGTCTGTTTGCAGACCTGTCTCTCTCTGTGTTGGGAGCCCTCCATTTAGCCTGGGTACCAGTCTGTTTGCAGACCTGTCTCTCTCTGTGTTGGGGAGCCCTCCATTTAGCCTGGGTACCAGTCTGTTTGCAGACCTGTCTCTCTCTGTGTTGGGGAGCCCTCCATTTAGCCTGGGTACCAGTCTGTTTGCAGACCTGTCTCTCTCTGTGTTGGGGAGCCCTCCATTTAGCCTGGGTACCAGTCTGTTTGCAGACCTGCTCTCTCTCTGTGTTGGGGAGCCCTCCATTTAGCCTGGGTACCAGTCTGTTTGCAGACCTGTCTCTCTCTGTGTTGGGGAGCCCTCCATTTAGCCTGGGTACCAGTCTGTTTGCAGACCTGTCTCTCTCTCTGTGTTGGGGAGCCCTCCATTTAGCCTGGGTACCAGTCTGTTTGCAGACCTGTTCTCTCTGTGTTGGGGAGCCCTCCATTTAGCCTGGGTACCAGTCTGTTTGCAGACCTGTCTCTCTCTGTGTTGGGGAGCCCTCCATTTAGCCTGGGTACCAGTCTGTTTGCAGACCTGTCTCTCTCTGTGTTGGGGAGCCCTCCATTTAGCCTGGGTACCAGTCTGTTTGCAGACCTGTCTCTCTCTGTGTTGGGGAGCCCTCCATTTAGCCTGGGTACCAGTCTGTTTGCAGACCTGTCTCTCTCTGTGTTGGGGAGCCCTCCATTTAGCCTGGGTACCAGTCTGTTTGCAGACCTGTCTCTCTCTGTGTTGGGGAGCCCTCCATTTAGCCTGGGTACCAGTCTGTTTGCAGACCTGTCTCTCTCTGTGTTGGGGAGCCCTCCATTTAGCCTGGGTACCAGTCTGTTTGCAGACCTGTTCTCTCTCTGTGTTGGGGGAGCCCTCCATTTAGCCTGGGTACCAGTCTGTTTGCAGACCTGTTCTCTCTCTGTGTTGGGGGAGCCCTCCATTTAGCCTGGGTACCAGTCTGTTTGCAGACCTGTCTCTCTCTGTGTTGGGGAGCCCTCCATTTAGCCTGGGTACCAGTCTGTTTGCAGACCTGTCTCTCTCTGTGTTGGGGAGCCCTCCATTTAGCCTGGGTACCAGTCTGTTTGCAGACCTGTTCTCTCTCTGTGTTGGGGGAGCCCTCCATTTAGCCTGGGTACCAGTCTGTTTGCAGACCTGTCTCTCTCTCTCTGTGTTGGGGGAGCCCTCCATTTAGCCTGGGTACCAGTCTGTTTGCAGACCTGTCTCTCTCTCTGTGTTGGGGAGCCCTCCATTTAGCCTGGGTACCAGTCTGTTTGCAGACCTGTCTCTCTCTGTGTTGGGGAGCCCTCCATTTAGCCTGGGTACCAGTCTGTTTGCAGACCTGTCTCTCTCTGTGTTGGGGAGCCCTCCATTTAGCCTGGGTACCAGTCTGTTTGCAGACCTGTCTCTCTCTGTGTTGGGGAGCCCTCCATTTAGCCTGGGTACCAGTCTGTTTGCAGACCTGTCTCTCTCTGTGTTGGGGAGCCCTCCCATTTAGCCTGGGTACCAGTCTGTTTGCAGACCTGTCTCTCTCTGTGTTGGGGAGCCCTCCATTTAGCCTGGGTACCAGTCTGTTTGCAGACCTGTCTCTCTCTGTGTTGGGGAGCCCTCCATTTAGCCTGGGTACCAGTCTGTTTTGCAGACCTGTCTCTCTCTGTGTTGGGGAGCCCTCCATTTAGCCTGGGTACCAGTCTGTTTGCAGACCTGTCTCTCTCTGTGTTGGGGAGCCCTCCATTTAGCCTGGGTACCAGTCTGTTTGCAGACCTGTCTCTCTCTGTGTTGGGGAGCCCTCCATTTAGCCTGGGTACCAGTCTGTTTGCAGACCTGTCTCTCTCTGTGTTGGGGAGCCCTCCATTTAGCCTGGGTACCAGTCTGTTTGCAGACCTGTCTCTCTCTCTGTGTTGGGGAGCCCTCCATTTAGCCTGGGTACCAGTCTGTTTGCAGACCTGTCTCTCTCTGTGTTGGGGAGCCCTCCATTTAGCCTGGGTACCAGTCTGTTTGCAGACCTGTCTCTCTCTGTGTTGGGGAGCCCTCCATTTAGCCTGGGTACCAGTCTGTTTGCAGACCTGTCTCTCTCTGTGTTGGGGAGCCCTCCATTTAGCCTGGGTACCAGTCTGTTTGCAGACCTGTCTCTCTCTCTGTGTTGGGGAGCCCTCCATTTAGCCTGGGTACCAGTCTGTTTGCAGACCTGTCTCTCTCTGTGTTGGGGGAGCCCTCCATTTAGCCTGGGTACCAGTCTGTTTGCAGACCTGTCTCTCTCTGTGTTGGGGAGCCCTCCATTTAGCCTGGGTACCAGTCTGTTTGCAGACCTGTCTCTCTCTCTGTGTTGGGGAGCCCTCCATTTAGCCTGGGTACCAGTCTGTTTGCAGACCTGTTCTCTCTGTGTTGGGGAGCCCTCCATTTTAGCCTGGGTACCAGTCTGTTTGCAGACCTGTCTCTCTCTGTGTTGGGGAGCCCTCCATTTAGCCTGGGTACCAGTCTGTTTGCAGACCTGTCTCTCTGTGTTGGGGGAGCCCTCCATTTAGCCTGGGTACCAGTCTGTTTGCAGACCTGTCTCTCTCTGTGTTGGGGAGCCCTCCATTTAGCCTGGGTACCAGTCTGTTTGCAGACCTGTCTCTCTCTGTGTTGGGGAGCCCTCCATTTAGCCTGGGTACCAGTCTGTTTGCAGACCTGTCTCTCTCTGTGTTGGGGAGCCCTCCATTTAGCCTGGGTACCAGTCTGTTTGCAGACCTGTCTCTCTCTGTGTTGGGGAGCCCTCCATTTAGCCTGGGTACCAGTCTGTTTGCAGACCTGTCTCTCTCTGTGTTGGGGAGCCCTCCATTTAGCCTGGGTACCAGTCTGTTTGCAGACCTGTCTCTCTCTGTGTTGGGGAGCCCTCCATTTAGCCTGGGTACCAGTCTGTTTGCAGACCTGTCTCTCTCTGTGTTGGGGAGCCCTCCATTTAGCCTGGGTACCAGTCTGTTTGCAGACCTGTCTCTCTCTGTGTTGGGGAGCCCTCCATTTAGCCTGGGTACCAGTCTGTTTGCAGACCTGTCTCTCTCTGTGTTGGGGAGCCCTCCATTTAGCCTGGGTACCAGTCTGTTTGCAGACCTGTCTCTCTCTGTGTTGGGGAGCCCTCCATTTAGCCTGGGTACCAGTCTGTTTGCAGACCTGTCTCTCTCTGTGTTGGGGAGCCCTCCATTTAGCCTGGGTACCAGTCTGTTTGCAGACCTGTCTCTCTCTGTGTTGGGGAGCCCTCCATTTAGCCTGGGTACCAGTCTGTTTGCAGACCTGTCTCTCTCTCTGTGTTGGGGAGCCCTCCATTTAGCCTGGGTACCAGTCTGTTTGCAGACCTGTCTCTCTCTGTGTTGGGGAGCCCTCCATTTAGCCTGGGTACCAGTCTGTTTGCAGACCTGTCTCTCTCTGTGTTGGGGAGCCCTCCATTTAGCCTGGGTACCAGTCTGTTTGCAGACCTGTCTCTCTCTGTGTTGGGAGCCCTCCATTTAGCCTGGGTACCAGTCTGTTTGCAGACCTGTCTCTCTCTGTGTTGGGGAGCCCTCCATTTAGCCTGGGTACCAGTCTGTTTGCAGACCTGTCTCTCTCTGTGTTGGGGAGCCCTCCATTTTAGCCTGGGTACCAGTCTGTTTGCAGACCTGTCTCTCTGTGTTGGGGAGCCCTCCATTTAGCCTGGGTACCAGTCTGTTTGCAGACCTGTCTCTCTCTGTGTTGGGGAGCCCTCCATTTAGCCTGGGTACCAGTCTGTTTGCAGACCTGTCTCTCTCTGTGTTGGGGAGCCCTCCATTTAGCCTGGGTACCAGTCTGTTTGCAGACCTGTCTCTCTCTGTGTTGGGGAGCCCTCCATTTAGCCTGGGTACCAGTCTGTTTGCAGACCTGTCTCTCTCTGTGTTGGGGAGCCCTCCATTTAGCCTGGGTACCAGTCTGTTTGCAGACCTGTCTCTCTCTGTGTTGGGGAGCCCTCCATTTAGCCTGGGTACCAGGCTGTTTGCGCTATCATTCCACTCCTTGTCACTTCCCGTCCCACGCCATGTTTGTCATATGACACGGAGTACAAGGAGTGGAATGTCAGCACAAAACATTTTCTCTGTTTGACCCCTCCACATGCTTCATGACCATCTATATCAGTTCCAATGACAGCTGCCATCCATCAGAACTGACGTCTCTCTCTCTTGATCAAAACATCTCATTCGGTCTCAGATCGCTTCTGCCGTCTGCTTCCCAAGTCACCTGTTGTTTACGGTTTGTCAGAGTCACATAGAATTCCCATAGACACAGTAGAATTCCCTTCACGGAACAAAGACTTGAATGGGAGTAGTTTGTTCTAGTGTTCCTTATTTCTATGGTGGCTCCATTGTATTTCTGGTCTATCCAGGACTTGTCTCAGTGGTATTATGAGGATCACGCCCCATCGTTCTGGTCTATCCAGGACTTGTCTCAGTGGTATTATGAGGATCACGCCCCATCGTTCTGGTCTATCCAGGACTTGTCTCAGTGGTATTATGAGGATCATGCCCCATCGTTCTGGTCTATCCAGGACTTGTCTCAGTGGTATTATGAGGATCATGCCCCATCGTTCTGGTCTATCCAGGACTTGTCTCAGTGGTATTATGAGGATCACGCCCCATCGTTCTGGTCTATCCAGGACTTGTCTCAGTGGTATTATGAGGATCATGCCCCATCGTTCTGGTCTATCCAGGACTTGTCTCAGTGGTATTATGAGGATCACGCCCCATCGTTCTGGTCTATCCAGGACTTGTCTCAGTGGTATTATGAGGATCACGCCCCATCGTTCTGGTCTATCCAGGACTTGTCTCAGTGGTATTATGAGGATCACGCCCCCATCGTTCTGGTCTATCCAGGACTTGTCTCAGTGGTATTATGAGGATCACGCCCCATCGTTCTGGTCTATCCAGGACTTGTCTCAGTGGTATTATGAGGATCACGCCCCATCGTTCTGGTCTATCCAGGACTTGTCTCAGTGGTATTATGAGGATCACGCCCCATCGTTCTGGTCAATCCAGGACTTGTCTCAGTGGTATTATGAGGATCACGCCCCCATCGTTCTGGTCTATCCAGGACTTGTCTCAGTGGTATTATGAGGATCACGCCCCATCGTTCTGGTCTATCCAGGACTTGTCTCAGTGGTATTATGAGGATCACGCCCCCATCGTTCTGGTCTATCCAGGACTTGTCTCAGTGGTATTATGAGGATCATGCCCCATCGTTCTGGTCTATCCAGGACTTGTCTCAGTGGTATTATGAGGATCATGCCCCATCGTTCTGGTCTATCCAGGACTTGTCTCAGTGGTATTATGAGGATCATGCCCCATCGTTCTGGTCTATCCAGGACTTGTCTCAGTGGTATTATGAGGATCATGCCCCCATCGTTCTGGTCTATCCAGGACTTGTCTCAGTGGTATTATGAGGATCATGCCCCATCGTTCTGGTCTATCCAGGACTTGTCTCAGTGGTATTATGAGAGATCACGCCCATCGTTCTGGTCTATCCAGGACTTGTCTCAGTGGTATTATGAGGATCACGCCCCATCGTTCTGGTCTATCCAGGACTTGTCTCAGTGGTATTATGAGGATCACGCCCCATCGTTCTGGTCTATCCAGGACTTGTCTCAGTGGTATTATGAGGATCACGCCCCATCGTTCTGGTCTATCCAGGACTTGTCTCAGTGGTATTATGAGGATCACGCCCCATCGTTCTGGCCTATCCAGGACTTGTCTCAGTGGTATTATGAGGATCACGCCCCATCGTTCTGGTCTATCCAGGACTTGTCTCAGTGGTATTATGAGGATCACGCCCCATCGTTCTGGTCTATCCAGGACTTGTCTCAGTGGTATTATGAGGATCATGCCCCATCGTTCTGGTCAATCCAGGACTTGTCTCAGTGGTATTATGAGGATCACGCCCCATCGTTCTGGTCTATCCAGGACTTGTCTCAGTGGTATTATGAGGATCACGCCCCATCGTTCTGGTCTATCCAGGACTTGTCTCAGTGGTATTATGAGGATCACGCCCCATCGTTCTGGTCTATCCAGGACTTGTCTCAGTGGTATTATGAGGATCACGCCCCCATCGTTCTGGTCTATCCAGGACTTGTCTCCAGTGGTATTATGAGGATCACGCCCCATCGTTCTGGTCTATCCAGGACTTGTCTCAGTGGTATTATGAGGATCACGCCCCATCGTTTCTGGTCTATCCAGGACTTGTCTCAGTGGTATTATGAGGATCATGCCCCATCGTTTCGCACAGAAATGAACAGAATTCCAATTATCTGTGTGTTTGAACTAGCCGGCCCTCTTCCCACAGTACACCCTGCTCCGTTCTGTCCTCTGAGAGATACTGGGAAGAGGAGGGAGGAGGGAGAGAGACACTGGGAAGAGGAGGGAGGAGGGAGAGAGACACTGGGAAGAGGAGATAGGAGGGAGAGAGACACTGGGAAGAGGAGGGTGGAGGGAGAGAGACACTGGGAAGAGGAGAGAGGAGGGAGAGAGACACTGGGAAGAGGAGAGAGGAGGGAGAGAGACTCTGGGAAGAGGAGAGAGGAGGGAGAGAGACACTGGGAAGAGGAGAGAGGAGGGAGAGAGACACTGGGAAGAGGAGAGAGGAGGGAGAGAGACACTGGGAAGAGGAGGGAGAGAGACACTGGGAAGAGGAGAGAGAGACACTGGGAAGAGGAGAGAGGAGGGAGAGAGACACTGGGAAGAGGAGGGAGAGAGACACTGGGAAGAGGAGAGAGAGAGACACTGGGAAGAGGAGGGAGGAGGGAGAGAGACACTGGGAAGAGGAGAGAGGAGAGAGAGAGACACTGGGAAGAGGAGAGAGAGAGACACTGGGAAGAGGAGAGAGGAGGGAGAGAGACACTGGGAAGAGGAGAGAGGAGGGAGAGAGACACTGGGAAGAGGAGAGAGGAGGGAGAGAGACACTGGGAGAGGAGAGAGGGAGGGAGAGAGACACTGGGAAGAGGAGAGAGGAGGGAGAGAGACACTGGGAAGAGGAGAGAGGAGGGAGAGAGACACTGGGAAGAGGGGAGGAGGGAGAGAGACACTGGGAAGAGGAGGGAGAGAGACACTGGGAAGAGGGAGAGAGACACTGGGAAGAGAGAGAGGAGGGAGAGAGACACTGGGAAGAGGAGGGAGAGAGACACTGGGAAGAGGAGAGAGAGACACTGGGAAGAGGAGGGAGGAGGGAGAGAGACACTGGGGAAGAGGAGAGAGGAGAGAGAGAGACACTGGGAAGAGGAGAGAGAGACACTGGGAAGAGGAGGGAGAAGAGAGAGACACTGGGAAGAGGAGAGAGAGAGACACTGGGAAGAGGAGGGAGGAGGGAGAAAAACACTGGGAAGAGGAGGGAGGAGGGAGAGAGACACTGGGAAGAGGAGGGAGGAGGGAGAGAGACACTGGGAAGAGGAGGGAGAGAGACACTGGGAAGAGGAGAGAGAGACACTGGGAAGAGGAGGGAGGAGGGAGAGAGACACTGGGAAGAGGAGGGAGAGAGACACTGGGAAGAGGAGAGAGAGACACTGGGAAGAGGAGGGAGGAGGGAGAGAGACACTGGGAAGAGGAGAGAGGAGAGAGAGAGACACTGGGAAGAGGAGAGAGAGAGACACTGGGAAGAGGAGGGAGAAGAGAGAGACACTGGGAAGAGGAGAGAGAGAGACACTGGGAAGAGGAGGGAGGAGGGAGAAAAACACTGGGAAGAGGAGGGAGGAGGGAGAGAGACACTGGGAAGAGGAGGGAGGAGGGAGAGCAGATAGATAGAAGGGAGGGAGGAGAGAGGAAAGAGGGGGGAGGGACGTTTATCTCTCTCCTATCCTCTCCTCCCCACCACTTGTTTCTGTGATAGTTCATTCTGCTGGACTGTCCAGCTCAAATGCATCCTTCCCCTTCATTTCCTCTTCTTAAACCAGCCTCTACTGAACACTCTCCTCTCTTCTCCCTCTCCTCCTCCCTCCCCTCCCTCTCTTCTCCCTCTCCTCCTTCCTCTCCTCTCCTCTCCTCTCCTCTCCTCTCCCTCTCCTCTCCTCTGCCTCAGTTGTCTCCTCTCTCTCTCTCTCTCTCTCTCTCTCTCTCTCTCTCTCTCTCTCTCTCTATCTCTCTCTCTCTCTATCTATCTATCTATCTCTCTCTCTCTCTCTCTCTCTCTCTCTCTCTCTCTCTCTCTCTCTCTCTCTCTCTCTCTCTCTCTCTCTCTCTCTCTCTCTCTCTCCCTCTCTCTCTCTCTCTCTCTCTGTCTCTCTCTCTCTCTCTCTCTCTCTCTCTCTCACTCTCTCTCTCTCTCTCTCTCTCTCTCTATCTCTCTCTCTCTCTGTCTCTCTCTCTCTGTCTCTCTCTCTCTCTCTCTCTCTCTCTCTCTCTCTGTCTCTCTCTGTCTCTCTCTCTCTTTCTCTCTCTCTCTCTCTCTCTCTCTCCCTCTCCGATCTCTCTCTCTCTCTCTGTCTCTCTCTCTCTCTCTCCCCTCTCTCTCTCTCTCTCTCTCTCTCTCTCTCTCTCTCTCTCTCTCTCTCTCTCTCTCTCTCTCTCCTCCCCCACCCCCTCTGTAGCCGTCTCCATCTTCCATTCTCAGCTTGGTGCACCTTCTTGATGAGAGAGAGAGAGAGAGAGAGAGAGAGAGGAGGGAGAGAGAGAGAGAGAGAGAGAGAGAGAGAGAGAGAGAGAGAGAGAGAGAGAGAGAGAGAGAGAGGGAGGTAGATGAAAAGGAGCAAAAATGAAATGTAACAGAATCAAATATTTATTGCAATGAGGAATGTGGATCAATCAGTGTGGATCAATCAGTGTGGATCAATCAGTGTGGATCAATCAGTGTGGATCAATCATTTCAGTAGTAAACAATCAGGAAAGGCACTCTGCAGTCTGACACTTCTCACTGACAGATGTTTTATTTCCACTATGCAGAAGGCTACTTTAGTAATTGATTTATCAATTAAGGGCTGGTCAAACTTGGTGGCTAGAAAATAATTTGTGTGACAGTCAATATTGAGTGCACACTGAGTGTTGAGGCCTATTGACGTTTTAGGATCACGAGGCTACTGGGGGATAAGATAATGACATGTTGATTTAACCTAATAAGCTAACTTTGCCCATCACAATCATCAATATTTATTGGAAGAAGCTATCAATTACACCATTAATATTGGTGAATACGTATCAATGACATTCATATTTTGTAGATGAAAATGGACTGTACCTTGACTATTCTGTGTTCAGCATGTTCCTATTCCCTAAATATTGTAGCCTAAACACACTGATCGAATGATGCCTAGCTGCCTGCTGCCTAGTTCCTAGTTCTAGTCTGCTACCTGGTGCCTGGTGTCCTAGTTCCTGATTGTCTGCTACCTGGTGCCTGGTGCATAGTTCCTAGTTCCTAGTCTGCTACCTGGTGCCTGGTGCCTAGTTCCTAGTTCTTAGTCTGCTACCTGGTGCCTGGTGCCTAGTTCCTAGTTCCTAGTCTGCTACCTGGTGCCTGGTGCCTAGTTCCTAGTTCCTAGTCTGCTACCTGGTGCCTGGTGCCTAGTTCCTAGTTCCTAGTCTGCTACCTGGTGCCTAGTTCCTAGTTCCTAGTTCCTAGTCTGCTGCCTGGTGCCTAGTTCCTAGTTCCTAGTCTGCTACCTGGTGCCTAGTTCCTAGTTCCTAGTTCCTAGGCTGCTACCTGGTCCTAGTTCTAGTCTGCTACCTGGTGCCTAGTTCCTAGTCTGCTGCCTGGTGCCTAGTTCCTGGTTCCTAGTCTGCTACCTGGTGCCTAGTTCCTAGTTCCTAGTCTGCTGCCTGGTGCCTAGTTCCTAGTCTGCTGCCTGGTGCCTAGTTCCTAGTTCCTAGTCTGCTGCCTGGTGCCTAGTTCCTAGTTCCTAGTCTGCTACCTGGTGCCTAGTTCCTAGTTCCTAGTTCCTAGTCTGCTACCTGGTGCCTAGTTCCTAGTCTTCTACCTGGTGCCTAGTTCCTAGTCTGCTGCCTGGTGCCATAGTTCCTAGTTCCTAGTCTGCTACCTGGTGCCTAGTTCCTAGTTCTAGTGCTGCTGCCTGGTGCCTAGTTCCTGTCTTCTACCTGGTGCCTAGTTCCTAGTTCCTAGTCTGCTACCTGGTGTCTAGTTCCTAGTTCCTAGTCTGCTACCTGGTGCCTAGTTCCTAGTTCCTAGTCTGCTGCCTGGTGCCTAGTTCCTAGTTCCTAGTCTGCTACCTGGTGCCTAGTTCCTAGTTCCTAGTCTGCTGCCTGGGGCCTAGTTCCTAGTTCCTAGTCTGCTACCTGGTGCCTAGTTCCTAGTTCCTAGTCTGCTACCTGGTGCCTAGGTCCTAGTCTGCTACCTGGTGCCTAGTTCCTAGTTCCTAGTCTGCTGCCTGCTGCCTAGTTCCTAGTTCCTAGTCTGCCTCCTGGTGCCTAGTTCCTAGTCTGCTACCTGGTGCCTAGTTCCTAGTTCCTAGTCTGCTACCTGGTGCCTAGTTCCTAGTTCCTAGTCTGCTGCCTGGTGCCTAGTTCCTAGTTCCTAGTCTGCTGCCTGCTGCCTAGTTCCTAGTTCCTAGTCTGCTACCTGGTGCCTAGTTCCTAGTCTGCTACCTGGTGCCTAGTTCCTAGTTCCTAGTCTGCTGCCTGGTGCCTATTTCCTAGTTCCTAGTCTGCTGCCTGGTGCCTAGTTCCTAGTCTTCTGCCTGCTGCCTAGTTCCTAGTTCCTAGTCTGCTGCCTGGTGCCTAGTTCCTAGTTCGTAGTCTGCTACCTGGTGCCTAGTTCCTAGTTCCTAGTCTGCTGCCTGGTGCCTAGTTCCTAGTTCCTAGTCTGCTGCCTGGTGCCTAGTTCCTAGTCTGCTGCCTGCTGCCTAGTTCCTAGTTCCTAGTCTGCTGCCTGGTGCCTAGTTCCTAGTTCCTAGTCTGCTGCCTAGTTCCTAGTCTACTGCCTAGCACCTAGTGGCTAGTGGCTAGTGGCTACTGCTTACTGCCTAGTGGCTAGTGGCTACTGCCTACTGCTTACTGCCTAGTGCCTAGTGGCTAGTGGCTACTGCTTACTGCTTACTACCTAGTGGCTAGTGGCTAGTGGCTACTGCTTAATACCTAGTGGCTAGTGGCTAGTGGCTAGTGGCTAGTGGCTACTGCCTACTGGTTACTGCCTAGTGGCTAGTGCCTAGTGGCTAGCGCCTAGTGGCTAGTGCCTAGTGGCTACTGCTTACTGACTAGTGGCTACTGGCTACTGGCTACTGCCTACTGCCTACTGCCTACTGCCTAGTGGCTAGTGGCTAGTGGCTAGTGGCTAGTGGCTAGTGCCTAGTGGCTACTGCCTACTGCCTACTGCCTACTGCCTAGTGGCTACTGTCTACTGCCTAGTGGCTACTGCCTACTGCCTACTGGCTAGTGGCTACTGTCTACTGCCTAGTGGCTAGTGGCTAAGTGAAGCTACTTTGCCTAACTGCTTACTGGCTGAGTGGCTACTGGCTACTGTGGCTACTGCCTACTGCCCTCAGTGGCTAGTGGTTAGTGGCTAGTGGCTAGTGGCTACTGCTTACTACCTAGTGCCAAGTGCCTAGTGCCTAGTGGCTAGTGGCTACTGTCTACTGCCTAGTGGCTAGTGGCTACTGCTTACTGCCTACTGCCTAGTGCCTAGTGGCTAGTGGCTAGTGCCTAGTGGCTAGTGCCTAGTGGCTAGTGGCTAGTGCCTAGTGGCTAGTGCCTAGTGGCTACTGCTTACTGACTAGTGGCTACTGGCTACTGGCTACTGCCTACTGCCTACTGCCTACTGCCTAATGGCTAGTGGCTAGTGGCTAGTGCCTAGTGGATACTGCCTAGTGGCTACTGCCTACTGCCTAGTGCCTAGTGGATACTGCCTACTGCCTAGTGGCTAGTGCCTAGTGGCTACTGCATACTGCCTACTGCCTAGTGGCTAGTGGCTACTGTCTACTGCCTAGTGGCTAGTGGCTAGTGGCTAGTAATTACTGCCTAGTGGCTAGTGGCTAGTAATTACTGCCTAGTGGCTAGTGGCTAGAGGCTAGTGGCTAATGCCTAGTGGCTAGTGGCTAGTAATTACTGCCTAGTGGCTAGTGGCTAGTACTTACTGCCTAGTGGCTAGTGGCTAGTACTTACTGCCTAGTGGCTAGTGGCTTGTGGCTAGTACTTACTGCCTAGTGGCTAGTGGCTAGTACTTACTGCCTAGTGGCTATTGCCTAGTGGCTAGTGGCTAGTAATTACTGCCTAGTGGCTGAGTGGCTAGTAATTACTGCCTGAAAATAGCTAGTGGCTAGAGGCTGGTGGCTAATGCCTGGTGGCTAGTGGCTAGTAATTACTGCCTAGTGGCTAGTGGCTAGTACTTACTGCCTAGTGGCTAGTGGCTAGTACTTACTGCCTAGTGGCTAGTGACTAATGCCTAGTGGCTATCACTTACAGCCTAGTGGCTAGTGCCTAGTGCCTAGTGGCTAGTACTTACTGCCTTGTGGCTAGTGGCTAGTGCCTATTGGCTAGTACTTACTGCCTAGTGGCTAGTGGCTAATGCCTAGTGGCTAGTACTTACTGCCTAGTGGCTAGTGGCTAGTGCCTAGTGGCTAGTACTTACTGCCTAGTGGTTAGCGGCTAGTGGCTAGCGGCTAGTGGTATGTGGCTAGTGGCTAGTAGCTACTGCCTACTGCTTACTGCCTTGTGGCTAGTGCCTAGTGGCTATTGGCTACTGCCTACTGCTTACTGGCTAGTGGCTAGTGGCTACTGCCTAGTGGGTAGTGACTACTGCCTACTGCCTAGTGTCTACTGCCTAGTGCCTAGTGGCTAGTGGCTAGTGGCTACTGCTTACTGCCTAGTGGCTGGTGGCTAGTGCCTACTGTCTAGTGCCTGGTGGCTAGTGGCTAGAGGCTAGTGGCTAATGCCTAGTGGCTAGTGGCTAGTGGCTAGTGGCTAGTGGCTAGTGGCTAGTGGCTAGTGGCTAGTGGCTAGTGGCTAGTGTCTAGTGCCTAGTGGCTAGTGCCTAGTGCCTAGTACTAGTGGCTAGTGGCTAGTGGCTAGTGGCTAACTGTCCACAGGCTAAGCTGCTGATGTGGTTCCCCTGCCTTCCTTTCTTCCTACAGAGCTATTTATACTCCCTGTTTACCATGCAGATGAGAGTGTCCAGCCCAGTCACACAGCACCGAGAGAGCCCTGGGGCGCTGCCTAGCCGACCCACCGACCGACACAGGGTCACTAGGAGTTATTATTAGCCCCGCGTCATGAATGAACCAATGGAGAGGGGAGGAGGGAGGGGAGAGAGGGAGGGGAGGAGGGAAGTGACAGAAAAGGGGAGGGAGGAGGAGCAACAGACATGGAACATCGTGGTGCAGTGTGTGTAAGGGGGTTGAGGTGGGAGGTGACGGAGTGGTGTGGGTGTGTGTAGGGGGTAGTGGGGGGGGTAGTGACAGTGGGTGTGTGTAGTAGTGGGGGGGGTTAGTGACAGTGTGTGTTAGCACTGCTTGTGTAAAGTGATGGAATGTATCCAAATAGCCTGTGTAGATCTTGGAAGGTAGAAGTGTACATCATGTACATCATAGTGGACCACCTGTTTCTGGATGTTTCCATGAAACGTTGTACTGTGGACTATACTATTTACTTTCTTTATACAGGGAATTCCCACTGGGACCGATGTCTCCTTTACAAGGGAGCCCTGCTTCACTGAAAGCAGCAACAAATAAAAAGGAGGTGATCAGGAATCAGTGAAACAATACCAATCTGGCTAGTGGCTAGTGCCTAGTGCCTAGTGCCTAGTGGCTAGTGGCTAGTGCCTAGCGCTTACTGCCTAGTGGCTAGTGACTAGTGCCTTGTGGCTAGTACTTACTGCCTAGTGGCTAGTGGCTAGTGGCTAGTGCCTAGCGCTTACTGCCTAGTGGCTAGTGACTAGTGCCTTGTGGCTAGTACTTACTGCCTAGTGCCTAGTGGCTAGTGGCTAGTGCCTAGCGCTTACTGCCTAGTGGCTAGTGACTAGTGCCTTGTGGCTAGTACTTACTGCCTAGTGGCTAGTGGCTAATGCCTAGTGGCTAGTACTTACTGCCTAGTGGCTAGTGGCTAGTGGATAGTGCCTAGTGGCTAGTGGCTAGTACTTACTGCCTAGAGGCTAGTGGCTATTGCCTAGTGCCTAGTGGCTAGTGGCTAGCGGCTAGTGGCTAGTGCCTAGTGGCTAGTGGCTAATACTTACTGCCTAGTGGCTAGTGACTAGTGGCAAGTGGCTACTGCCTACTGCTTACTGCCTACTGCTTACTGCTTACTGCCTAGTGGCTAGTGGCTACTGCCTACTGCTTACTGCTTACTGCCTAGTGGCTGGTGGCTAGTGGCTACTGCTTACTACCTAGTGGCTAGTGGTTACTGCCTACTGCTTACTGCTTACTGCCTAGTGGCTAGTGGCTAGTGGCTACTGCTTACTACATAGTGGCTAGTGGCTAGTGGCTACTGCCTACTGCTTACTGCCTTGTGGCTAGTGCCTAGTGGCTATTGGCTACTGCCTACTGCCTACTGCCTAGTGGCTAGTGGCTACTGCCTAGTGGCTAGTGGCTACTGCCTAGTAGCTACTGTCTACTGCTTACTGGCTATTGGCTAGTCGCTACTGCCTACTGCTTACTGCCTAGTGGCTAGTGGCTAGTGGCTACTGCCTACTGCTTACTGCCTAGTGGCTAGTGACTAGTGGCTTGTGGCTACTGCCTAGTGGCTACTGCCTACAGCTTACTGCCTAGTGGCAAGTGCCTAGTGCCTAGTGCCTAGTGCCTACTGCCTAGTGCCTAGTGGCTAGTGGCTAGTGGCTAGTGGCTAGTGGCTAGTGGCTAGAGGCTAGTGGCTAATGCCTAGTGGCTAGTACTTACTGCCTAGTGGCTAGTGGCTAGTGGCTAGTACTTTACTGCCTAATGGCTAGTGGCTAGTACTTACTGCCTAGTGGCTAGCGCCTGGTGGCTCAGTGGCTAGTGCCTAGTGGCTAGTACTTACTAAGTGGCTAGTGCCTGGTGGCTAGTAACTTACTGCCAAGTGGCTAGTACTTACTGCCTAGTGGCTAATGCCTAGTGGCTAGTACTTACTTCCTAGTGGCTAGCGGCTAGTGGCTAGTACTTACTGCCTAGTGGCTAGTGGCTAGTGGCTAGCGGCTAGCGGCTAGTGGCTAGTGCCAAGTGCCTAGTGGCTAGAGGCTACAGCCTACAGCTTACTGCCTAGTGGCTAGTGGCTAGTGCCTATTGGATAGTGGCTAGTGGCTAGTGACTAGTGGCTAGTGGCTACAGCCTACTGCTTACTGCCAGGTGGCTAGTGGCTAGTGGCTAGTGGCTAGTGGCTAGTGGCTAGTGGCTAGTGCCTAGTGCCTAGTGCCTAGTGGCTAGTGGCTAGTGGCTAGTGGCTAGTGGCTAGTGGCTAGTGGCTAGTGCCTAGTGGCTAGTGGCTAGTGGCTAGTGGCTAGTGGCAAGTGGCTAGTGGCAGTGGCTAGTGGCTAGTGGCTAGGGTACTAGTGGCTAGTGGCTAGTGGCTAGTGGCTAGTGCCTGTACTAGTGGCTAGTGGCTAGTGGCTATTGGCTAGTGGCTAGTGACTAGTGGCTAACTGTCCACAGGCTAAAGCTGCTGATGTTGGTTCCCCTGCCTTCCCTTTCTTCCTACAGAGCTCATTTATACTCCCTGTACCATGAGATGAGAGTGTCCAGCCCAGTCACACAGCACCAGGAGAGAGCCCTGGGCTGCCTCGGCCGACCCACCGACCGACACAGGGTCACTAAGTGAGTTATTATTAGCCCCGCGTCATGAATGAACCAATGGAGAGGGAGGAGGGGAGAAGAGGGAGGGAGGAGGAAGAGTGACAGAAAGGGGGAGGGAGGGGAGGAGCAACAGACATGGAACATCGTGGTGCGGCGTGTGTGCAAGGGGTTGAGGGGGGAGGTGACGGAAGTGTGTGGGTGTGTGTGAGGGGGGAGGTAGTGGGGGGGTAGTGACAGTGGGTGTGTGTAGTAGTGGGGGGAGGGGTTAGTGACAGTGTGTGTGGGTATATCTGTACTGCTTGTGTAAAGTGATGGAATGTATCCAAATAGCCTGTGTAGATCTTGGAAGGTAGAAGTGTACATCATGTACATCATAGTGGACCACCTGTTTCTGGATGTTTCCATGAAACGTTGTACTGTGGACTATACTATTTAGTTTCTTTCTACAGGGAATTCCCACTGGGACCGATGTCTCCTTTACAAGGGAGCCCCCTGCTTCACTGAAAGCAGCAACAAATAAAAAGGAGGTGATCAGGAATCAGTGAAACAATACCAATCCAAGGTCCTACCTGTGAGGGGCTGGGACATTTACAAAAGCACTCAAACCAAGAATGAGTGGCGTGATTTGTGAATTAAAGATCTGATCATTGATTTGGTAGATTTGTAATAATAATTAATAATAATAATAATAATAATAATAATAATAATAATTTGTAGAGGTGTGTTGCAAGTACAGTACAGACCCATAACCATCACATGTATCAGACCCATAACCATCACATGCATCAGAACCATAACCATCACATGTATCAGACCCTTATCCATCACATGTGTCAGACCCATAACATCACATATAGCAGACCCATAACCATCACATGTATCAGAACCATAACCATCACATGTATCAGACCCATAACCATTACATGTATCAGACACACAAACACACACACACACACACAAAACACACACACACACACACACACAAAGCAGTTGGGGAGCAGATAGGTCAAACTGTTGTGGAAGACAGTCCAGTAATTGGCCAATCAGAATACAGGAGTCCAGTAATTGGCCAATCAGAATACAGAAGGTCCAGACTAATTTCAATTCAGAATACAGGAGTCGAGTAATCGGCCAATCAGACAATCAGTTATTTAAACCAGAGACCGCTTAAACCCACCTCACCACGACCAGGCCTCAGCCTCCCACATGGCACCCTACTCCCTATAGGTCCTGGTCTAATGTAGCGAAGTACCAAATAGGGAATAGGGTGTCATTCTCTGGTCTAAAGTAGTACTATAGGGAATAGGTGCCATTCTCTGGTCTAATGTCGGCAAGCACTAAATAGGAATAGGTGCCATTCTCTGGTCTAAAGTAGTGATATAGGGAATAGGTGCCATTCTCTGATCTAATGCTGTGAGTGCAATTATAGGAAGGTTAGGAGTGCCATTCTCTGGTCTAATGTAGTGCACTATATAGGGAATAGGGTGCCATTCTCTGAGTCCTAAAGTAGTGCACTATAGGGAATAGGGTGTCATTCTCTGGTCTAATGTAGTGCACATATAGGGAATAGGGTGCCATTCTCTGGCCCTAAAGTAGTGCACTATATAGGGAATAGGAGTGCCATTCTCTGGTCTAAAGTAGTGCACTATATAGGAATAGGGTGCACCTTCTCTTTGGTCAAAGTAGTGCACTAAGGGAATAGGGTGCCATTCTCTGACTACAAGTAGTGCACTATATAGGAAGTAGGTGCCATTCTCTGGTCTAAAGCAGTGCACTATATAGGAAATAGAAGTTGCCATTCTCTGGTCTAAAGTAGTGCACTATATAGGGAATAGGGTGCCATTCTCTGGTCTAAAGTAGTGCACTATATAGGGAATAGGGTGCCATTCTCTGGTCTAATGTAGTGCACTATATAGGAGAATAGGGTGCCAGCGACTTCATACGTTCACCCAGAAGGACCTTTTTCCTTCCTTCCTTTCTTTTTTTCCCCACTAATGCTGTGCGGTGAAGCGAAAGTGCACAGCAGCCCGTGGCCCAAGAGAGCCTGCAGGCTCTGCCTCCAGCGTGACTGCCACGGCTTCATAGCGACAGAGAGAGGAAGCTGGGAAATACTCCCCGGAGACATGGAGGCATGGTCCTGGTCACATGGTCTCTGACGTAAAGGAGTCCTGTTTAACACACGGGAAAAGAGAGACAGTGACACACACACACTCACAATCTACACACACCACACACACACACACACAGTCACACACACCACGTTGGCCTATTTAAATGGGAGCTCTGCCCTGCAGGTTGGATAGTGGAGGCATCATTAGGCCATTAAGAAACTGACACTTTCCAAGTACGCAGTTACTCAACTCCATGTACACCCCACACGCACAGCTGAGATTTGCTGACTCTCCCCAAAGAGGAGCATCGTATGGCCTCTCTGCTCTGGCGTGTGTGTGTGCGTGCATGCATGCTGTACACACGCCTGTCACCAAGCAGTTACGTATTGCTGGCCCGAGCTGGTTTCACTGAGTCAG
>NW_025537356.1:0-35951 GCF_020615455.1 Coregonus clupeaformis
CATTTAAAGTGATCCAATAACGTAATGGGTTTTGGTTGAATTAATTCCCACTGGAGAGGGACAGCAGTGATCTCCAATCTAGGACTGTCATCAGGGATTTACTACAGGGACTGTCAGAGAGACGAGACAAACCCCAACTTCTCTCTCTCTCTCTCTCTCTCTCTCTCTCTCTCTCTCTCTCTCTCTCTCCTCTCTCTCTCTCTCTCTCTCTCTCTCTCTCTCTCTCTCTCTCTCTCTCTCTCTCTCTCTCTCTCTCTCTCTCTCTCTCTCTCTCTCTCTCTCTCTCTCTCTCTCTCTCTCTCTCTCTCCATCTTTCTCTCTCGCTCGCTGTTTCTGTCTCTCTCTCTCTCTCTCTCTCTCTCTCTCTACTCTCTCTCTACCTCTCTCTCTCTCTCTCTCTCTCTCTCTCTCTCTCTCTCTCTCTCTCTCTCTCTCTCTCTCTCCCTCTCTCTCTCTCTCTCTCTCTCTCTCTCTCTCTCTTCTATGTCTCTCTCTCTCTCTCTCTCTCTCTCTCTCTCTCTCTCTCTCTCTCTCTCCATCTCTCTCTCTATCTTTCTCTCTCGCTCGCTGTTTCTGTCTCTCTCCCTGTCTCTCTCTCTCTCTCTCTCTCTCTACTCTCTCTACCTCTCTCTCTCTCTCTCTCTCTCTCTCTCTCTCTCTCTCTCCCCTCTCTCTCTCTCTCTCTCTCTCTCTCTCTCTCTCTCTCTCTCTCTCTCTCTCTCTCTCTCTCTCTCTCTCTCTCTCTCTCTCTCTCTCTACTCTCTATCTCTCTATCTCTCTCTATGTCTCTCTCTCTCTCTCTCTCTGTTTTTTCTCTTTCTCTCTCTCTCTCTCTCTCTCTCTCCTCTTCTCTCTCTCTCTCTCTACTCTCTATACCTCTATATATCTATATCTCTCTCTCCATGTCTCTCTCTCTCTGTTTCTGTCTCTCCCCTTCTCCCTGTCTCTCTCAGTATGTTTCTCTCCATCTTTCTCTCGCTCTACCTCTCTCTCTTTCTCTTCACTCTCTTTCTCTCTGTCTGTATAACCTCTCTTTCTTTCTGTTTCTGTGTTACTCGATACTCCATTTAAGCTCTAATGACTGCATACACTTCCAGAATGAGGAAATTTAATCTGGTTTGCTGCGTTTTGCTGTGTGTGTGTGTGTGTGTGTGTGTGTGTGTGTGTGTGTGTGTGTGTGTGTGTGTGTGTCTGTGCGTGTGTGTATCGCATTTATTCCTCATAAAAATTACATTCTAAAATAAAACCTCCATGGTTTGGTTTCATCCTCGATTTCCCCATTTCTGCTCATCTAACAATGTGAAGAGTGTAATGGAGACGGCAGGTAATGTTGCACTCTGATGATACCGAGGGTGTGTGTGTCTTCCTTAAACATTATTAGATTTCCTTATTATTGCCATTATCTCTGGTGTTCATTTACAGAAGTTTTAATTTTTTTATCTCATTATGAGACATAAAGGTGGATCATATAATTAACATTTTAGTCATTTAGCAGACGCTCTTATCCAGAGCAATTAGGGGTTAAGTGCCTTGCTCAAGGGCACGTCGACAGATTTTTCACCTAGTCGGCTCGGGGATTAGAGCCAGCGACCTTTCGGTTACTGGCACAACGCTCTTAACCACCAAGCTACCTGCCGCCTAGAATCAGCAAATGGGATTGAAAATACTTGACAAATACTATATATGTATGGGTCATTAGACATGTCCTTGTTTTCGAAAGAAAAGCAATTTTTTGTCCATCAAAATAAACATCAAATTGATCAGAAATACAGTGTAGAGACATTGTTAATGTTGTAAATGGCTATTGTAGCTGGAAACGGCTGATTTTTAATGGAATATCTACATAGGCGTAGAGGCCCATTATCAGCAACCATCAGTCCTGTGTTCCAATGGCACGTTGTGTTTGCTAATCCAAGTTTATCATTTTAAAAGGCTAATTGATCATTTTGCAATTATGTTAGCACATTTACAACATTAACAATGTCTACACTGTATTTCTGATCAATTTGATGTTATTTTAATGGACACCTTTTTTTGCTTTTCTTTCGAAAACAAGGACATTTCTAAGTGACCCCAAACTTTTGAATGGTAGTGTATATTTTCAAGATAATTGCTTCCTGCGACTTGAAGAGTGTGAACTCAGTTAAATGGATACTTCAGGATGTTGACAACGAGTTCACCTGACTCTGGGGAAGAAGACAAAGGGCCTCATTGGCAACATCCTGAAGTATCCCTTTAAGACTCATCAACACATTGATATTACAACACATGATAATCGGTCTGCAGCTAAATCTCAGAATAACACTTGATTGCACTGTGCCTGTCTGTCTGTCTGTCTGTCTGTCTATAGCTCCATATCTGGTCTCTCTTTGTTTTGTTTTTTGCAATTTTTTTATTTGTAAACTTTTTTCATTTGTATTTTTTTCATTTTTCCCCCATTTTTTTTTGTCATTTAGCAGACGCTCTTATCCAGAGCGACTTACAGTTAGTGAATACATATATTTTATTATTTTTTTATACTGGCCCCCGTGGGAATCGAACCCACAACCCTGGCGTTGCAAACACCATGCTCTATCAACTGAGCTACATCCCTGCCGGCCATTCCTCCCTACCCTGGACAACGCTGGGCCAATTGTGCGCCGCCCATGAGTCTCCCGGTCGCGGCCGGCTGCGACAGAGCCTGGATTCGAACCAGGATCTCTAGTGGCACAGCTTAGCACTGCGATGCAGTGCCTTAGACCACTGCGCCACTCAGGAGTCAGTCTCTCTTTGACCCCCTTTGGGTTCTTGAGGACCAGTTTGACACTTTATTACGCTATTATGTAACTTCATAAACATGTTATAACCATTCTAAGATATTATAACACTTACCGTCCTCGTCTGTCTGTAGCTCCATCTCTGCTCTCCATCGACCCCCTTCATAAACATGTTATAACCATTCTAAGGTATTATAACACTTACCGTCCTCGTCTGTCTGTAGCTCCATCTCTGCTCTCCATCGACCCCCTTCATAAAAGCATGTTATAACCATTCTAAGGTATTATAACACTTACCGTCTCGTCTGTCTGTAGCTCCATCTCTGCTCTCCATCGACCCCTTCATAAACATGTTATAACCATTCTAAGGTATTATAACACTTACCGTCCTCGTCTGTCTGTAGCTCCATCTCTGGGCTCTCTTTGACCCCCTCTGGGTTCTTGAGGACCAGTTTGACTGACAGGTTGGTGTTAGGGGTCAGGTTGTGGATGGTATGCTGGGGGTCGCGACCCAGGGTGTCGTAACACACCTCCTCACGGGTCTCGTCCTTCCCCGCCACGCGGGACCGGTACTGCACCGTCAGGTTGTAGCTATGGCAACGCGAGCGTTGTAGCCGAACGGCTCCCAGCGTAACGGTGACTTGTTTAGATTGGACGTCAACGACTTCTAGATTCCTGGCACCGTGGATTGGCTCTGTGGAGAGTTAGGAAAAATATGTAAACGATAGATAAGAATGAGGATCTCATTATGAATATGTGAGTGTGTGTGATTAATTCAAATTATTGTGTTTATTTTTTTCAAACCCATTTTCCAATTAAATAGCCTATAGTTTCCTCTGGCATTATCAGTGTGTATGTGTTAGATTGTGCCAGTTCATTCTGAGATTTCAAAAGGACAGTCTTGACAGAGAAGCACACATCTTCTCCATTCCCTACTCGGCACCACAATCACAAACAGCAAAGCCTCCAGGGGACATATCATCCCTCCAGGCTTACTGGTGATAGACTCTCTGTATGGGACATATCATCCCTCCAGGCTTACTGGCGATAGTCTCTCTGTATGGGACATATCATCCCTCCAGACCTACTGGTGATAGTCTCTCTGTATGGGACATATCATCCCTCCAGACCTACTGGTGATAGTCTCTCTGTATGGGACATATCATCCCTCCAGACCTACTGGTGATAGTCTCTCTCTGTATGGGACATATCATCCCTCCAGACCTACTGGTGATAGTCTCTCTGTATGGGACATATCATCCCTCCAGACCTACTGGTGATAGACTCTCTGTATGGGACATATCATCCCTCCAGGCTTACTGGCGATAGTCTCTCTGTATGGGACATATCATCCCTCCAGACCTACTGGTGATAGTCTCTCTGTACGGGACATATCATCCCTCCAGACCTACTGGTGATAGTCTCTCTGTATGGGACATATCATCCCTCCAGACCTACTGGTGATAGTCTCTCTGTATGCGACATATCATCCCTCCAGACCTACTGGTGATAGTCTCTCTGTATGGGACATATCATCCCCTCCAGACCTACTGGTGATAGTCTCTCTGTATGGGACATATCATCCCTCCAGACCTGGTGGTGATAGTCTCTCTGTATGGGACATATCATCCCTCCAGGCTTACTGGCGATAGTCTCTCTGTATGGGACATATCATCCCTCCAGACCTACTGGTGATAGTCTCTCTGTATGGGACATATCATCCCTCCAGACCTACTGGTGATAGTCTCTCTGTATGGGACATATCATCCCTCCAGACCTGGTGGTGATAGTCTCTCTGTATGGGACATATCATCCCTCCAGGCTTACTGGTGATAGTCTCTCTGTATGGGACATATCATCCCTCCAGACCTACTGGTGATAGTCTCTCTGTATGGGACATATCATCCCTCCAGGCTTACTGGCGATAGTCTCTCTGTATGGGACATATCATCCCTCCAGACCTACTGGTGATAGTCTCTCTGTATGGGACATATCATCCCTCCAGACCTACTGGTGATAGTCTCTCTGTATGGGACATATCATCCCCTCCAGGCTTACTGGCGATAGTCTCTCTGTATGGGACATATCATCCCTCCAGACCTACTGGTGATAGTCTCTCTGTATGGGACATATCATCCCTCCAGACCTACTGGTGATAGTTCTCTGTATGGGACATATCATCCCTCCAGACCTACTGGTGATAGTCTCTCTGTATGGGACATATCATCCCTCCAGACCTACTGGTGATAGTCTCTCTGTATGGGACATATCATCCCTCCAGACCTACTGGTGATAGTCTCTCTGTATGGGACATATCATCCCTCCAGGCTTACTGGTGATAGTCTCTCTGTATGGGACATATCATCCCTCCAGGCTTAATGGTGATAGTCTCGCTGTATGGGACATATCATCCCTCCAGACCTGGGGGTGATAGTCTCTCTGTATGGGACATATCACCCCTCCAGACCTGGGGGGTGATAGTCTCTCTGTATGGGACATATCATCCCTCCAGGCTTACTGGTGATAGTCTCTCTGTATGGGACATATCATCCCTCCAGGCTTACTGGTAATAGTCTCTCTGTATGGGACATATCATCCCTCCAGACCTACTGGCAATAGTCTCTCTGTATGGGACATATCATCCCTCCAGACCTACTGGCGATAGTCTCTCTGTATGGGACATATCATCCCTCCAGACCTACTGGCGATAGTCTCTCTGTATGGGACATATCATCCCTCCAGACCTACTGGCGATAGTCTCTCTGTATGGGACATATCATCCCTCCAGACCTACTGGCGATAGTCTCTCTGTATGGGACATATCATCCCTCCAGACCTACTGGCGATAGTCTCTCTGTATGGGACATATCATCCCTCCAGGCTTACTGGTGATAGTCTCTCTGTATGGGACATATCATCCCTCCAGGCTTACAGGCGATATTCTCTCTGTATGGGACATATCACCCCTCCAGACCTGGTGGTGATATTCTCTCTGTATGGGACATATCATCCCTCCAGACCTGGTGGTGATAGTCTCTCTGTATGGGACATATCATCCCTCCAGACCTGGTGGTGATAGTCTCTCTGTATGGGACATATCATCCCTCCAGACCTGGTGGTGATAGTCTCTCTGTATGGGGCATATCATCCCTCCAGACCTGGTGGTGATAGTCTCGCTGTATGGGGCATATCATCCCTTTCCAGTTCTAACCAGTCTATATCTCTATATTTATATTTCTCTCCTTCTCCTCTCTCTCTCTCTCTCTCTCTCTCATTCTCTCTGGGGCATATCATCCCTTTCCATTTCTACCCAGTCTATTTCTCTATATTTCGATTTCTCTATCTGCTCTCCCTCCCCCTCTCTCCCTCTCCTCTTCTCTCTCTCTCTCTCTCTCTCTCTCTCTCTCTCTCTCTCTCTCTCTCTCTCTCTCTCTCTCTCTCTCTCTCTCTCTCTCTCTCTCTCTCTCTCTCTCTCTCTCCTTTCCCTCTCTCTCTCTCTCTCCCCTCCTTATCTACCTCCCTTCTCTCCTCCCTCCTCTCCCCCTCTCTCATTCTCTCTCTCTCCTACTGTCCCTCTCCCTCCCCTCTCTTCTACGGAGGGCGAGCAGCCTAGCAGCCAGAGCTCAAGGTAATGGGATCATTTCCCTTCCATGTTAAAGCTTCAGTCCATTTCTCTGGAAGTCAACACTTTACCACCTATTAGCTGGTGCCAGGGCTCAATTCACCCTTCTCCAGGAGACACACACACACACCACCAGTTCATAGGCTACACTGGAGGAGAGGAGGAGAGGAGAGGAGGAGGGAGGAGGAGGAGGAGGAGGAGAGGAAGAGGAGGAGGAGGAGGAGAGGAAGAGGAGGAGGAGGAGGAGAGGAAGAGGAGGAGGAGGAGGAGAGGAAGAGGAGGAGAGGAGAGGAAGAGGAGGAGGAGGAGAAGAGGACTAGGTTATGGCCTACACTGTAGGTACGGTCCTGTGTGGCTCAATCGGTGGAGTATGGCACTTGCAACGCCAAAGGTCGTGGGTTCAATTCCCACTGGGTCCACCCATACGTAAAATATATGCACGCATGACTATAAGTCGCTTTGAATAAAAGCTTCTGCTAAATGGCATATATTAACATTCTGGAGGGAGAGGACTAACTATTAACATTCTGGAGGGAGAGGACTGGACTATTAACATTCTGGAGGGAGAGGTCTGGATTATTAACATTCTGGAGGGAGAGGACTGGACTGTTAACATTCTGGAGGGAGAGGACTGGACTGTTAACATTCTGGAGGGAGAGGACTGGACTATTAACATTCTGGAGGGAGAAGCCTGACTATTAACATTCTGGAGGGAGAGGACTAACTATTAACATTCTGGAGTGAGAGGACTAACTATTAACATTCTGGAGGGAGAGGACTGGACTGTTAACATTCTGGAGGGAGAGGACTAACTATTAACATTCTGGAGGGAGATGACTAACTATAAACATTCTGGAGGGAGAGAGCAAACTATTAACATTCTAGAGGGAGAGGCCTGGACTGTTAACATTATGGAGGGAGAGGCCTAGAATATTAACATTCTGGAGGGAGAGAGGACTGGACTATTAACATTCTGGAGGGAGAGGACTGGACTATTAACATTCTGGAGGGAGAGGACTAACTATTAGCATTCTGGAGGGAGAGGACTGGACTATTAACATTCTGGAGGGAGAGGACTAACTATTAACATTCTGGAGGGAGAGGTCTAACTATTAACATTCTGGAGGGAGAGGTCTGGACTGTTAACATTCTGGAGGGAGAGGACTAACTATTAACATTCTGGAGGGAGAGGTCTGGACTGTTAACATTCTGGAGGGAGAGGACTAACTATTAACATTCTGGAGGGAGAGGACTAACTATTAACATTCTGGATTAAACCATAGCTATGCCATAGTTATGCACCATATCCATTTAAATAACGACAGATTCATTAATAAACAATAACATTTCTAATCCCAACACTGTCACACTAGAACCTTCATTCAGTTAATTCAGATCATTACAGAACAGAAACGCCAAAAAACCTCATAAGAGCTGAAAACACAGTACTTTTTACATTTTACAATAATGTACAAGCAAATTCAGCTGTGCATTCCTTCTTCGGCTTTCACCCATCACAGATTCGACAACGAGATAGATAGTCTATGACCTGTTACAATGAAAACATGCTATGTATTCCTAAATGATCGATTTATAATCTTGACTTGTGCTCACTCATAAGAGGAGCGAAAATGAGTTTAGGCCAGGTAGTCCATCCATTTGTCCGTTTTCTGCCTAGGTGTCTAACGACCGTAAACTCTCCTTCCAGACTCACATTAAGCATCTCCAATCCAAAATTAAATCTAGAATCGGCTTCCTGTTTCGCAACAAAGCCTCCTTCACTCATGCTGCCAAACATGCATGATCACTGCACCTGTACACAGCCCATCTGTAATTAGCCCACCCAACTACCTCATCCCCATATTGTTATTTATTTTGCTCATTTGCACCCCAGTATCTCTATTTGCACATCATCTTCTACACATCTATCACTCCAGAGTTAATACTAAATTGTAACTATTTTGCTCTATGGCCTATTTATTGCCTTACCTCCATAACTTACTAAATTTGAACACACTGTATATAGATTTTCTATTGTGTTATTGACTGTACGTTTTGTTTACCCCATATGTAACTCTGTGTTGTTGTTTTTATCGCAATGCTTTGCTTTATCTTGGCCAGGTCGCAGTTGTAAATGAGAACTTGTTCTCAACTGGCTTACCTGGTTAAATAAAGGTTAAATAAAAACATAAAAAATAAAAAATTGATGCCTAATGAACACAACCCAGTCCTTCTGACCCATTTGATGCCTAATGAACACAACCCAGTCCTTCTGACCCATTTGATGCCTAATGAACACAACCCAGTCCTTCTGACCCATTTGATGCCTAATGAACACAACCCAGTCCTTCTGACCCATTTGATGCCTAATGAACACAACCCAGTCCTTCTGACCCATTTGATGCCTAATAAAACACAACCCAGTCCTTCTGACCCATTTGATGCCTAATGAACACAACCCAGTCCTTCTGACCCATTTGATGCCAACCCAGTCCTTCTGACCCATTTGATGCCAACCCAGTCCTTCTGACCCATTTGATGCCAACCCAGTCCTTCTGACCCATTTGATGCCAACCCAGTCCTTCTGACCCATTTGATGCCAACCCAGTCCTTCTGACCCATTTGATGCCAACCCAGTCCTTCTGACCCATTTGATGCCAACCCAGTCCTTCTGACCCATTTGATGCCAACCAAGTCCTTCTGACCCATTTGATGCCAACCCAGTCCTTCTGACCCATTTGATGCCAACCCAGTCCTTCTGACCCATTTGATGCCAACCCAGTCCTTCTGACCCATTTGATGCCAACCCAGTCCTTCTGACCCATTTGATGCCAACCCAGTTGCATGACCCTCTTGCATTAACAGATGTAATAGAGCCCCACAGTGGAGTTGTCATAATACCCATAAAACCTAGCGGTCAAACAGGGAAATGGTTCCAATCGTTTTTCCACCATTCATTTTCCCCATAGGGGATTTTAGAAACACTTAAAATAAGGGCTGTGTTTCATGTAGGCTTACCCTGGCCACGGACAAGGTGACTTTTATCAATATATTCAGCTCGATTTACTCTCAGATTCAAAAATGCTAATTAGCGTCAAAGTAGACATGCAAAACTACAAATCCCTGCAAACTGAACAGCGCCGGAGAAGATGCCTGCCGCTTTTACAGCCCTCTAACCAATTGTACTATTATGTGTGTTTTTCCGCGTTATTTGTAATTTATTTTGTACATAATGTTTCTGCCATCGTCTCTTATAACCAAAAAGAGCTTCTGGATATCAGGACAGCGATTACTCATCTCGTATTGGACGAAGATTTTTTCTTCAACGAGGCGGCCGCGAAGGATATCATACAGACACCTCGACAAGGCCCAAATCCCCGTCATTCGCGTGAGGAAGAGACGGAGATATCGTGGGCGTAGATCGGGTGCCTTGTGAGGATCCGACGGTGAGCAAGTAAACTGCCTCTTCCATCAATCCTATTAGCCAACGTTCAATCATTTGAAAATAAATTGAATGACTTAAGATTACGGTTATCCTACCAACGGGACATTAAAAACTGTAATATCTTATGTTTCACCGAGTCGTGGCTGAACGACGACATGGATTTCATACAGCTAGCGGGCTATACGCTACATCGGCAGGATAGAACGGCTGACTCCGGTAAGAAAAGGGGTGGCGGTCTGTGTATATTTGTAAACAACAGCTGGTGCACAAAATCAAATACTAAGGAAGTCTCAAGGTTTTGCTCGCCTGAGGTAGAGTATCTTATGATAAGCTGTAGATCACACTATTTACCAAGAGAGTTTTCATCTATATTTTTCATAGCTGTCTATTTACCACCACAAACCAATGCTGGCATTAAGATTGCACTGAATGAGTTGTACAAGGCCATAAATCAACAGGAAAACGCTCATCCAGATGCAGCGATCCTAGTGGCCGGGACTTTAATGCAGGGAAACTTAAATCCGTTCTACCTAATTTCTACCAGCATGTTAAATGTGCAACCAGAGGAAAAAAACTCTAGACCACCTTTACTCCACACACAGAGACGCATACAAAGCTCTCCCTCGCCCTCCATTTG
This sequence comes from Coregonus clupeaformis, assembly GCF_020615455.1. Lineage (NCBI taxonomy): Eukaryota > Metazoa > Chordata > Actinopteri > Salmoniformes > Salmonidae > Coregonus > Coregonus clupeaformis. The sequence goes on from NW_025537356.1 coordinate 10,461, forward strand.
GCAAATCTGACCATAACTCTATCCTCCTGATTCCTGCTTATAAGCAAAAACTAAAGCAGGAAGCACCAGTGACTCGGTTAATAAAAAAAGTGGTCAGATGACGCAGATGCTAAGCTACAGGACTGTTTTGCTAGCACAGACTGGAACATGTTCCGGGATTCATCAGACAGCATTGAGGAGTACACCACATCAGTCACTGGCTTCATCAATAAGTGCATCGATGATGTCGTCCCCACAGTGACCGTGACGTACATACCCCAACCAGAAGCCATGGATTACAGGAAGCATCCGCACTGAGCTAAAGGGTAGAGCTGCCGCTTTCAAGGAACGGGACTCTAACCCGGACGCTTACAAAGAAATCCCGCTATGACCTCCGACGAACCATCAAACAGGCAAAGAGTCAATACAGGACTAAGATTGAATCGTACTACACTGGCTCTGACGCTCGCCGGATGTGGCAGGGCTTGAAAACTATTACAGACTACAAAGGGAAGCACAGCCGCGAGCTGCCCAGTGACACAAGCCTACCAGACGAGCTAAACCACTTCTATGCTCGCTTCGAGGGCAAGCAACACTGAAGCATGCATGAGAGCACCAGCTGTTCCGGATGACTATGTGATCACGCTCTCCGTAGCCGATGTGAGTAAGACTTTTAAGCAGGTCAACATTCACAAGTCCGCAGGGCCAGACGGATTACCAGGACGTGTACTCCGAGTATGTGCTGACCAACTGGCAAGTGTCTTCACTGACATTTTCAACATGTCCCTGACTGAGTCTGTAATACCAACATGTTTCAAGCAGACCACCATAGTCCCCGTGCCCAAGGACTCTAAGATAACCTGCCTAAATGACTACCGACCCGTAGCACTGACGTCTGTAGCCATGAAGTGCTTTGAAAGGCTGGTCATGGCTCACATCAACAGCATTATCCCAGAAACCCTAGACCCACTCCAATTTGCATACCGCCCCAACAGATCCACAGATGATGCAATCTCTATTGCACTCCACACTGCCCTTTCCCACCTGGACAAGAGGAACACCTACGTGAGAATGCTATTCATTGACTACAGCTCAGCATTCAACACCATAGTGCCCTCTAAGCTCATCACTAAGCTAAGGATCCTGGGACTAAACACCTCCCTCTGCAACTGGATCCTGGACTTCCTGACGGGCCGCCCCAGGTGGTAAGGGTAGGTACAACACATCTGCCACACTGATCCTCAACACGGGGGCCCCTCAGGGGTGCGTGCTCAGTCCCCTCCTGTACTCTCTGTTCACCCATGACTGCATGGCCAGGCACGACTCAACACCATCATTATGTTTGCCGACGACACAACAGTGGTAGGCCTGATCACCGACAACGATGAGACAGCCTATAGGGAGGAGGTCAGAGACCTGGCCGTGTGGTGCCAGGACAACAACCTCTCCCTCAACGTGACCAAGACAAAGGAGATGATTGTGGACTACAGGGAAAAAAAGAGGACTGAGCACACCCCATTCTCATCGACGGGGCTGTAGTGGAACAGGTTGAGAGCTTCAAGTTCCTTGGTGTCCACATCACCAACAAACTATCATGGTCCAAACACACCAAGACAGTCGTGAAGAGGGCACGACAAAGCCTATTCCCCCTCAGGAGACTGAAAAGATTTGGCATGGGTCCTCAGATCCTCAAAAAAATTCTACAGCTGCACCATCGAGAGCATCCTGACTGGTTGCATCACCGCCTGGTATGGCAACTGCTTGGCCTCCGACTGCAAGGCACTACAGAGGGTAGTGCGTACGGCCCAGTACATCACTGGGGCCAAGCTTCCTGCCATCCAGGACCTCTATACCAGGCGGTGTCAGAGGAAGGCCCTCAAAATTGTCAAAGACTCCAGCCACCCTAGTCATAGACTGTTCTCTCTGCTACCGCACGAGCAAGCGGTACCGGAGTGCCAAGTCTAGGTCCAAAAGACTTCTCAACAGCTTCTACCCCCAAGCCATAAGACTCCTGAACAGCTAATCATGGCTACCCGGACTATTTGCACTGCCCCCACCCCATCCTTTTTACGCTGCTGCTACTCTGTTAATTATTTATGCATAGTCACTTTAACTCTACCCACATGTACATATTACCTCAACTACCTCAACTAGCCGGTGCCCCCGCACATTGACTCTGCAACGGTACCCCCTGTATATATAGCCTCCCTACTGTCACTTTATTTTACTTCTGCTCTTTTTTTTCTCAACACTTTTTTTGTTGTTGTTTTATTTTTACTTTTTTTGTTAAAAATAAATGCACTATTGGTTAAGGGCTGTAAGTAAGCATTTCACTGTAATGTCTGCACCTGTTGTATTCGGCGCATGTGACCAATACAATTTGATTTGATTTGATTTGAAGCACCTGCACGCCATGTCTAGCTGACACCTTTGCTAATGGGTATTGTGTCAATTTAAAACTTGCACAAGACAGTTCACAGAATTTTCCATTTAAAGAAATGTAGCCAATATATTAATTCCTACATTTTGCTAACATTAGATAGTTAATCCAGAGATTCTTACCTTTGCATTGATTCGGCAGTCTTGTCCAGATCATCATGACATTTGTAGTTCTTTATGATAGCCACATTAGCATTTAATTTTTGGAGGGTAAATACAGGCAAATATATTGATAAAAGTCACCTTGTCCTAGAGAGATTTACACAGTTATCTAAACGTCACCCCAGGGTAAGCCTACACGAAACACAGCCCTTATTTTAAGTGTTTCTAAAATCCCCTATGGGAAAAATGAATGGTGGAAAAATTATTGGAACCATTTCCTAGTTTGACCGCTAGGTTTTATGGGTATTATGACTTATACATACTGTGGTACTCTATTATGAATATGGAGAAGAATGGCAACGCTTTACTCAAAGGGTACCTAAATAAGAACTTCATAACGCATTCGTAACCCATACATTACACATTTATAAGCATATCACGATTTGACATAAAGCATTTCATTTGCAATATCTTTGGGTTCTGAATGTGTGATCTATAGATCATTCGCAGGTTCGTTTAACCAGGTACAGCAACGTTTAACACGTTTCTTCTGCTTCTTCTTTAGCTCAACTGCATCATCTACATAGCATCAGGTAGTTACATTTAAAATGTAAATTATCTTTACCCCAATATCTTCCAGAACACTGTGTAAATGCATATAATATACAGATAGACTAATCATACATTCTACATTGATTCAAATAGCATGTCTTACTAGTGGTTCTATAGACAGAGTCACTCATATAAGGGATGGATAGATGGATAGAGACCAGGGAGAGGGATGGATAGAGCTGGAGAGGAGCTCACAGGTTGGTCTCTCTCCTATCTTTACTAGAGGAGTGTTTAGGGGGATCCTTGGCGGTGGCTGACTTCTCGTTCTTGGCTTTGACCGTCACCGCTAGCTCTGCTGCTGTGGCGGTTACCACCCCAGTTACGGAACGTTTGGTCTGCTCCTCGCCCCTCGCCTCGGGACTGGGCGGAGCCTGTTCTGCTGGGGGCGGGGCTGTCAGCTCCTGCTGCTGCAGCTTGTGGGTCTGGAGGAGGCGGAGCTGAACGCGCAGTCCAAGATGGCCTCCTGCTCCTCGTGGATGGCCTGGTTCAGGTGGGTGTTCTTGTTCTACAGGATGGGGGGGGTGGAGAGACAGACAGACAGACAGAGCAGGTAAGGAGAGGCTTGCTGACACTCATCTCTGGTTCAAACTCTGGTTCAAACGTATTTTCAGGAAAGTGCAGGCCTATTTCGTAAATATAGCTGAAGCAAAACTAGATTTTTATTAAACCTTTATGTTGACAGGGAAGACATATTGAGACGTAGATCTCTTTTCCAAATGTGTCCTGTATAATACAATATAAAATACAAACATACACATATATACACACACTACATGGCAAAAGTATGTGGACACGTGTTTGTCGAACACCTCATTCCAAAATTATGGTCATTAATATGTAGTTGGTCCCCCCTTTGCTGCTATAACAGCCTCCACTCTTCTGGGAAGGCTTTCCACTAGATGTTGGAACATTGCTGCGGGGACTTGCTTCCATTCAGCCACAAGAGCATTAGTGAGGTCGGGCACTGATGTTGGGCGATAAGCCTGGCATCCGCCAAACCCAGATTAGTCCGTCGGAATGCAAGATGGTGAAGCGTGATTCATCACTCCAGAGAACGCATTACGCACTTCAGCACACGGCGGTCCCGTTCTGTGAGCTTGTGTGGCCTACCACTTCACGGCTGAGCCGTTGTTGCTCCTAGACGTTTCCACTTCACAATAACAGCAATTACAGTTGATCGGGGGCAGCTCTAGCAGGGCAGAAATTTGACAAACTGACTTATTGAAAAGGTGGCATCCTATGACAGTGCCATGTTGAAAGTCAATATATACACTGCTCAAAAAAATAAAGGGCACACTTAAACAACACAATGTAACTCCAAGTCACATTGTGAAATTCTGTGAAATCAAACTGTCCATTTAGGAAGGAACACTGATTGACAATACATTTCACATGCTGTTGTGCAAATGGAATAGACAACAGGTGGAAATTATAGGCAATTAGCAAGACACCCCCAATAAAGAAGTGGTTCTGCAGGTGGTGACCACAGACCACTTCTCAGTTCCTATGCTTCCTGGCTGATGTTTTGGTCACTTTTGAATGCTGGCGGTGCTTTCACTCTAGTGGTAGCATGAGACGGAGTCTACAACCCACACAAGTGGCTCAGGTTGTGCAGCTCATCCAGGATGGCACATCAATGCGAGCTGTGGCAAGAAGGTTTGCTGTGTCTGTCAGCGTAGTGTCCAGAGCATGGAGGCGCTACCAGGAGACAGGCAAGTACATCAGGAGACGTGGAGGAGGCCGTAGGGAGGGCAACAACCCAGCAGCAGGACTCAAGCTACCTTCGGCCTTTGTGCAAGGAGGTGCATTGCCAGAGCCCTGCAAAATGACCTCCAGCAGGCCACAAATGTGCATGTGTCTGCTCAAACGGTCAGAAACAGACTCCATGAGGGTGGTATGAGGGCCCGACGTCCACAGGTGGGGGTTGTGTTACAGCCCAACACCATGCAGGACGTTTGGCATTTGCCAGAGAACACCAAGATTGGCAAATTCGCCACGGGCGCCCTGTGCTCTTCACAGATGAAAGCAGGTTCACACTGAGCACGTGACAGAGAAGTGACAGAGTCTGGAGACGCCGTGGAGAACGTTCTGCTGCCTGCAACATCCTCCAGCATGACCGGTTTGGCGGTGGGTCAGTCATGGTGTGGGTGGCATTTCTTTGGGGGGGGCCGCACAGCCCTCCATGTGCTAGCCAGAGGTAGCCTGACTGCCATTAGGTACCGAGATGAGATCCTCAGACCCCTTGTGAGACCATATGCTGGTGCGTTGGCCCTGGGTTCCTCCTAATGCAAGACAATGCTAGACCACATGTGGCTGGAGTGTGTCAGCAGTTCCTGCAAGAGGAAGGCATTGATGCTATGGACTGGCCCGCCTGTTCCCCAGACCTGAATCCAATTGAGCACATCTGGGACATCATGTCTCGCTCCATCCACCAACGCCACGTTGCACCACAGACTGTCCAGGAGTTGGCGGATGCTTTAGTCCAGGTCTGGTAGGAGATTCCTCAGGAGACCATCCGCCACCTCATCAGGAGCATGCCCAGGCGTTGTAGGGAGGTCATACAGGCACGTGGAGGCCACACACACTACTGAGCCTAATTTTGACTTGTTTTAAGGACATTACATCAAAGTTGGATCAGCCTGTAGTGTGGTTTTCCACTTTAATTTTGAGGGTGACTCCAAATCCAGACCTCCATGGGTTGATAAATTTGATTTCCATTGATAATTTTTTGTGTGATTTTGTTGTCAGCACATTCAACTATGTAAAGAAAAAGTTTTTAATAAGATTATTTCATTCATTCAGATCTAGGATGTGTTATTTTAGTGTTCCCTTAATTTTTTTGAGCAGTGTATATATTGCCTTCGGAAAGTATTCAGACCCATTGACTTTTTACACATTTTGTTACGTTACAGCCTTATTCTAAAACAGATATTTTTTTTTATCCTCATCAATCTACAAACAATACCCGATAATGACTAAGCGTAAACAGGTTTTTAGACATTTTTGCAAATGTATTAAATATAAAAAACAGAAATACCTTATTTACATAAGTATTCAGACCCTTTGCTATGAGACTCGAAATTGAGTTCAGGTGCATCCTGTTTCCATTGATCATCCTTAAGATGTTTCTACAACTGGATTGGAGTCCACCTGTGGTAAATTCAATTGATTGGATTTGGAAAGACACACACCTGTCTATATAAGGTCCCACAGTTGACAGTACATGTCAGAGCAAAAACCAAACCATGAGGTCGAAGGAATTGTCCGTAGAGCTCAGAGACAAGATTATGTCGAGGTACAGATCTGGGGAGGGGTACCAAAACATTTCTGCAGCATTGAAGGTCCCCAAGAACACAGTGGCCTCCATCATTCTTAAATGGAAGAAGTTTGGAACCACCAAGACCCTTCCTAGAGCTGGCTGCCAGGCCAAACTGAGCAATCGGGGGAGAAGGGCCTTGGTCAGGGAGGTGACCAAGAACCCGATGGTCACTCTGACAGAGCTCTAGAGTACCTCTGTGGAGATGGGAGAACCTTCCAGAAGGACAACCATCTCTGCAGCACTCCACCAATCAGGCCTTTATGGTAGAGTGGCCAGACGGAAGCCACTCCTCAGTAAAAGGCACATGACAGCCCGCTTGGAGTTTACCAAAAGGCACCTAAAGGACTCTCAGACCATGAGAAACAAGATTCTCTGGTCTGATGAAACCAAGATTGTGCTCTTTGGCCTGAATGCCAAGCGTCACGTCTGGAGGAAACCTGGCACCATCCCTACAGTGAAGTGTGGTGGTGGCGGCATCATGCTGTGGGGACGTTTTTCAGCATCAGGGACTGGGAGACTAGCCTTGTAGACTAGCATTGGAGAACCATCTAAAGAGTGAACATGTAATTCATCTCAAACATTCTTACGAGAGTAAAAAAAACACATATTTTGTTTTGCCCGTATTAAGCACAAGTTTTAAATCAGCAAGGGATTCCTGCATAGCTATAAAATCTGACCGTAGTTTTGACACAGATCAACAGTCAGGGCAGTAGCATTCATAATAGCATCATCCTCATATAGATTAAATGTACTATTTTTTAACAGATTGATCATTTTTGTTTATATAAATAGTGAAGAGAACAGGTCCCAAAATTGACACCTGTGGTACACCTTCATGAACACCCAGGTGGCGTACACGCATCTCTGCGTGCCTGGCAGATATCTCAGCTTGGATGTCGGCCCCCACCTCAACCTCGACAAGACGGAGCTGCTCTTCCTCACGGGGAAGGCCTGCCCACTCAAAAACCTCTCCATCACGGGTTGACAACTCCACAGTGTCACCCTCCCAGAGTGCAAATAACCTTGGCGTGACCCTGGACAAAAAACCCTGTCGTTCTCTGCATCATCAAAGCAGTGACCCGCTCCTGCAGGTTCATGCTCTCCAACATGTATGACCCTACCTCACACAGGAAGCGGCGCATCTCCCGTCTGGACTACTGCAACTAGCTGTTGGTTGGTTGGGCTTGTGCCATCAAACCCCTGCAACTTATCCAGAACACAGCAGACCGCCTAGTGTTCAACCTTCCCAAGTTGTCCCATCTAACCCCGCTCCTCCGCACACTCCACTGGCTTCCAGTTAAAGCTCACATCCACTACAAGACCATGGTGCTTACCTACGGAACAGCAAGAGGAACTGCCCCTCCCTACCTTCAGGCTATGGTCAAACCCTACACCCCAACCTGAGTACTCTGTTCTGCCACCTCTGGTCTCTTGGCCCTCCCAGCCCTACACCCCAACCTGAGCACTCCGTTCTGCCACCTCAGGTCTCTTGGCCCTCCCAGCCCTACACCCCAACCCGAGCACTCTGTTCTGCCACCTCTGGTCTCTTGGCCCTCCCAGCCCTACACCCCAACCGAGTACTCCGTTCTGCCACCTCAGGTCTCTTGGCCCTCCCAGCCCTACACCCCAACCCGAGTACTCCGTTCTGCCACCTCAGGTCTCTTGGCCCTCCCATCCCTACACCCCCAACCAGAGCACTCCGTTCTGCCACCTCTGGTCTCTTGGCCCTCCCAGCCCTACACCCCCAACCAGAGCACTCCGTTCTGCCACCTCAGGTCTCTTGGCCTCCCAACCCCTACACCCCAACCCGAGCACTCCGTTCTGCCACCTCTGGTCTCTTGGCCCTCCCAGCCCTACACCCCAACCAGAGCACTCCGTTCTGCCACCTCTGGTCTCTTGGCCCTCCCATCCCTACACCCCCAACCAGAGCACTCCGTTCTGCCACCTCTGGTCTCTTGGCCCTCCCAGCCCCTACACCCCAACCGAGTACTCCGATCTGCCACCTCTGGTCTCTTGGCCCTCCCAACCCCTACACCCCAACCCGAGCACTCCGATCTGCCACCTCTGGTCTCTTGGCCCTCCCAACCCTACACCCTTACCCGAGCACTCCGTTCTGCCACCTCAGGTCTCTTGGCCCTCCCAACCCCTACACCCCAACCCGAGCACTCTGTTCTGCCACCTCTGGTCTCTTGGCCCTCCCAACCCTACACCCCAACCAGAGCACTCCGTTCTGCCACCTCTGGTCTCTTGGCCCTCCCATCCCTACACCCCAACCAGAGCACTCCGTTCTGCCACCTCTGGTCTCTTGGCCCTCCCAGCCCTACACCCCAACCCAGAGCACTCCGTTCTGCCACCTCAGGTCTCTTGGCCCTCCAACCCTACACCCCAACCCGAGCACTCCGTTCTGCCACCTCTGGTCTCTTGGCCCTCCCAACCCCTACACCCCCAACCAGAGCACTCCCGTTCTGCCACCTCTGGTCTCTTGGCCCTCCCATCCCTACACCCCAACCAGAGCACTCCGTTTCTGCCACCTCTGGTCTCTTGGCCCTCCCAGCCCTACACCCCAACAGAGTACTCCGATCTGCCACCTCTGGTCTCTTGGCCCTCCCAACCCTACACCCCAACCCGAGCACTCCGTTCTGCCACCTCTGGTCTCTTCGGCCCTCCCAACCCTACACCCCACCAGAGTACTCCGTTTCTGCCACCTCTGTTCTTGGCCCTCCCAGCCCCGGGAGCGGCTCTCAGCCCAGTCCAAGCTCTTCTCTGTCAGTATGATGACACAGGTAAAAGCTGTATAACATAACGTGGACGGCAATCCCCCTCTCTCTACCTCCCCCTCTCTCTCTCCTCCCTTCCCCCTCTCTCCTCCCTCCGTCTCTCTCCTCCCTCCCCCTCTCTCCCCCTCCCTCTCTCTCCTCCCTTCCCCTCTCTCCTCCCTCCCCTCTCTCTCCTCCCTCCCCCCTCTCTCCTCCCTCGCCCTCTCTCCTCCCTTCCTCTCTCTCCTACCTCCCCTCTCTCTCTCCTCCCTCCCCCCTCTCTCCTCCCTCCCCCCTCTCTCCTCCCTCCGTCTCTCTCCTCCCTCCGTCTCTCTCCTCCCTCCGTCTCTCTCCTCCCTCCCCCTCTCTCCTCCCTCCCCTCTCTCCTACCTCCCCTCTCTCCTCCCTTCCCCTCTCTCCTCCCTCCCCCTCTCTCCTCCCTCCCCCTCTCTCCCCCTCTCTCCTCCCTTCCCCTCTCTCCTCCCTCCCCCTTTCTCCTCCCTCCTTTCTCCTCCCTCCTTTCTCCTCCCTCCCTCTCTCTCTCCTCCCTCCCTCTCTCTTCCTCCCTCCGTCTCTCTCCTCCCCCCTCTCTCCTCCCTCCCTCTCTCCTCCCTTCCCCTCTCTCCTCCCTCCCCCTCTCCTCTCTCCCCCTCTCTCCTCCCTCCCCCTTTCTCCTCCCTCCCTCTCTCTCTCCTCCCTCTCCTCCTCCCTCCTCCCTCCTCCTCCCTCCCTCCCCTCTCCCCTCCCCCCTCCCCTCTCACCTCCCTCCCTCTCCCTCCCCCCTCTCCGTCTCTCACTGCCAGGATTACCTGCCGCCTGTGGCCCTATTTTTCATTCTGTTTCTGCAGCTCTTCCAGGATCATCTGGAGTTCCTCCTCGTCTTCACTCTCCTCTCACTGTCTGAAGAGGACTCCTCTGTCTCACTGTGACCCTGCTGACGACTACAGACACAGACAGTTACATAAATCATGTAGACACACCATAACAACGACTTTCTATATAGTCTAGACCAGGGTTTCGAACTCTCAGTCCATGGCTATATAGTCTAGACCAGGGTTTCGAACCTCAGTCCAGGGCCCCTCCCGGTGCACGTTTTGGTTTTTGCTAGCACTACACAGCTGATTCAGATAACCAACTCATCATCAAGCCCTATAAAATCTGTGATTTTTTACCCCAAAATAGTTTTTTATTTTTCCAAATTATGTTATGTTTCGCAGTTGTATTTTTTCGGGTTTCAGATTTTCTTTGGGTTTTTTTTTCACTCTCAAAATTACAATTGTTCATATATAAACAATGACATTGGATGTTCTGAGTCCATGGCAATGATTAAAGGAAAATTCCATCCCAAAACTATCTTTTGGTCCATTTTTGCTAAAGTCCCAAAATGTTTTGCATGTCAGCAATCAACTTTTCAAGAGATATAACTTTCGAAATGGGTATCAGGTTATGGGTGTGCTTGTCATCGGCAAGGACTAGGGAGTTTTTAGGATCAAAATAAACAGAATACAGCTAAGCACAGGCAAATTCCTACAGGACAACCTGGTTCAGTCTGCTTTCCACCAGACACTGGGAGAGGAATTAACCTTTCAGCAGGATAATATCCTAAAACACAAGGCCAAATCTACAATGGAGTTGCTTACCAAGACGACATTGAATTTTCCTGAGTGGCTTAGTTACAGTTCACTTAAAATCAGCTTGAAAGTCTACGGCAAGACTTGAAAATGGCTGTCTAGCAATGATCAACAACCAACATGACAGAGCTTGAAGAATTTGAAAAAGAATAATGCAAATGTTGCACAATCCAGGTGTGGAACGTTCTAGAGACTGACCCTGAAAGACTCATAGCTGTAATCACTGCCAAAGGGGATTCTAACATGTATTGACTCAGGGGTGTGAATATTTATGTAAATTAAATATTTCTGTATTTCACTTTAAGTAGATTTGCTTAAATTTCTAAAAACATGTTTTCACTTTGTCATTATGGGGTATTGCATGTAGATGGGTGAGAAAAAAATAATATTTAATTAATGTTTGATTCAGGCTGTACCAACAAAATGTGGAATAAGTCAAGGAGTATGAATACTTTCTGAAGGCACTGTATATATTATATTACAGGATTTTATAGTCAAACAAATATAAGTCAACATAGCTGAATATAATATACTGAACAAAAATATAAATGCAACAATTTCAAAGATTTTACTGAGTTAAAGTTCATATAAGGAAATCAGTCAATTGAAATAAATAAATTAGGCCCTAATCTAAGGATTGGCAGGGGGTGGAGCCATGGGTGGGCCTTGAAGGGCATAGGCCCAACCACTGGGGAGCCAGGCCCAGCCAATCAGAATTAGTTTTTCCCCACAAAGGGCTATTGTAGACAGAAATACTCCTCAACAACTCCCCACCCCGCCTCAGACGATCCCGCAGGTCCTGGGCTGGCGTGTTTACACGTGGTTTGCGGTTGTGAGGCCATTTGGACGTACTGCCAAATTCTCTAAAACGACGTTGAGGCGGCTTGTGGTAGAGAAATTAACATTCTGTTCTCTGGCAACAGCTCTGGTGGACCTTCCTGCGGTCAAGTATGCCAACTGCATGCTCCCTCAACTTGAGACATCTGTGGCATTGTGTTGTGTGACAAAACTGCACATTTTAGAGTGGCCTTTATTGTCCCCAGCACAAGGTGCACCTGTGTAATGATCATGCTGTTTAATCAGCTTCTTGATATGCATTTGAGAGAAATATGCTTTTTTTGTGTATATGGAAGATTTCTGTGATTTTTTATTTCAGCTCATGAAACATGAGACCAACACTTTACATGTTGCGTTTATATTTTTTGTTCAGTGTAGAAAGGGATATTGTTCTCAAACATTTGCAGAGCTTGACAAGTGCACACATGGAGCTGGCTATTCTGTGTTGAGTGATAATTTGAAACAGGTCCTGTACGCTTCATTTAGAGTTTATTTGTAACTTTAGTTGTGATAGGCCTACAAACCTCATGTCTTAGAAAGTGATCATTTGAGCATTATATATCGCCTCCGACGCAGTGGTCTAAGAGGCACTGCATCGCAGGTGCCACTAGAGATCCTGGTTAGAATCCAGGCTCTGTCGTAGCCGGCGCGACTGGGAGACGCACAATTGGCCCAGCGTCGTCCCAGGGTAGGGGAGGGAATGGCCGGCAGGGATGTAGCTCAGTTGGTAGAGCATTGCGTTTGCAACGCCAGGGTTGTGGGTTCGATTCCCACGGGGGCAGTATGAAAAATTCAAAACAAATATGTATGCACTCACTAACTATAAGTCGCTCTGGATAAGAGCGTCTGTAAATGACTAAAATGTAAAATATATATATATATATATATATATATATATATATATATATATATATATATACATATATACACAACTCTATATTGATGATTTGGAAAAGTCACAAAAGGCAAGCGCTCTGTTCCTTGAGCTTCCCGCGGATTTAGAGAAAATTGCATTGCTGCTCTGCTTGTGTGGGAAGCAAGTTATTTAATGACCGGAAGATGGAATTAAAATGACAGAATTAAAAGTGAAATGAGAAGCAAAGGCTACAACGACCTAAAGCCAACACGTTGTAATAATCTGAACGGAGTTGTTATTATTTGTAAACTGTAGGGACGGGGTGAAGCGCAGTAACGTTATGAAGGCTAGCCTCAATTAGCCTAGCTGGCTAGCTAGCTTAACTAGCTTCTCTTGGTTTGATGAAGTCAAGACAGGTACTATGTAATCAGATGGGATGACTAGCAAGAAGTTAGTCTAGTTTGTCTAGTTAATCTAGCTCGAGTTAACAGTGCTTGCCGTCTCTCTCTCTCTCTGTGTGCCTCACAGTGACCACACCACACGGCCCCTACCCTGCTCCCTACCACCCTGCTCCCTACCACCCTGCTCCTGCCACCTGCTCCCTACCACCCTGCACCCTACCACCCCTGCTCCCTGCCACCCTGCTCCTGCCTACCCTGCTCCCTACCACCCTGCTCCCTACCACCCTGCTCCCTGCCGCCCTGCTCCTGCCACCCTGCTCCCTACCACCCTGCTCCCTACCACCCTATTCCCTACCACCCTGCTCCCTACCACCCTGCTCCCTACCACCCTCCACCCTACCACCCTGCTCCCTACCACCATGCTCCCTACCACCCTGCTCCCTGCCAACCTGCTCCCTACCACCCTGCTCCCTGCCACCCAACTCCCTGCCACCTTGCTCCCTACCACCCTGCTCCCTACCACCCTGCTCCCTACCACCCTACCCCTACTACCCTGCTCCCTACCACCATGCTCCCCTACCACCCTGCTCCCTGCCACCTGCTCCCTACCACCCTGCTCCTGCCACCCTGCTCCCTGCCACCCCTGCTCCTACCACCCTGCTCCCTACCACCCTGCTCCCTACCACCCTACCACCCTGCTCCCTACCACCCTGCTCCCTACCACCCTGCTCCCTACCACCCTACCACCCTGCTCCCTACCCACCCTGCTCCCTACCACCCTGCTCCCTACCACCCTGCTACCCTGTTCCCTGCCACCCTGCTCCCTACCACCCTGCCACCCTGCTCCTACCACCCTGCTCCCACCACCCTGCTCCCTACCACCCTGCCACCCTGCTCCCTACCACCCTGCTCCCTACCACCCTGCTCCCTACCACCCCTACCACCCTGCTCCCTACCACCCTGCCAACCTGCTCCCTACCACCCTGCTCCCTACCACCCTGCTCCCTACCACCCCTACCACCCTGCTCCCTACCACCCTGCCACCCTGCTCCCTACCACCCTGCTCCCTACCACCCTGCCACCCTGCACCCTACCACCCTGCTCCCTACCACCCTGCTCCTACCACCCTACCAACCTGCCCCTACCACCCTGCCACCCTGCTCCCTACCACCCTGCTCCCTACCACCCTGCCACCCTGTTCCCTACCACCCAGCTCCCTACCACCCTGCTCCTACTACCCTGCCACCCTGCTCCCTACCACCCTGCCACCCTGCTCCCTACCACCCTGCTCCCTACCACCCTGCTCCCTACCACTACCACCCTGTTCCTACCACCCTGCTCCCTACCACCCTGCTCCTACCACCCTGTCCCTACCACACTACCACACCTGTTCCCTACCACCCTGCTCCGCTACCACCCTGCCACCCTGTTCCCTACCACCCTGCTCCCTACCACCATGCTCCTACCACCCTGCCCTGCCACCCTGCTCCCTACCCTACCACCCTGCTCCCTACCACCCTACCACCCTGTCCCTACCACCCTGCTCCCTGCCACCTGCTCCCTACCACCCTACCACCCTGCTCCCTACACACCTACCACCCTGCTCCCTACCACCTGTTCCTACCACCCTGCTCCCTACCACCCTGTTCCCTGCCACCCTGCTCCCTACCACCCTGCTCCCTACCACCCTGCTCCCTACCACCCTGCTCCCTACCACCCTGCTCCCTACCACCCTGCTCCCTACCACCTGCTCCCTGCCACCCTGCTTCCTGCCACCCTACCACCCTGCTCCCTACCACCCTGCTCCCTACCACCCTGCCACCCTGCTCCCTACCACCCTGCTCCCTGCCACCCTGCTCCCTGCCACCCTGCTCCCTACCACCCTGCCACCCTGCTCCCTACCACCCTGCTCCCTACCACCCTGCTCCCTACCACCCTGCTCCCTGCCACCCTGCTCTCTGCCACCCTGCTCCCTGCCACCCTACCACCCTGCTCCTACCACCCTGCTCCCTACCACCCTGCTCCCTACCACCCTGCTCCCTACCACCCTACCACCCTGCTCCCTACCCCTGCCACCCTGCTCCCTACCACCCTGCTCCCTACCACCCTACCACCCTGCTCCTACCACCTGCCACCCTGCTCCCTACACCCTGCTCCCTACCACCCTGCCACCTGCTCCCTACCACCCTGCCACCCTGCTCCCTACCACCCTGCTCCTACCACCCTACCACCCTGCTCCCTACCACCCCTGCCACCCTGCTCCCTACCACCCTGCTCCCTACCACCCTGCTCCCTACCACCCCTGCCACCCTGCTCCCTACCACCCTGCTCCTACCACCCGCCACCCTGCTCCTACCACCCTGCTACCCCTGCTCCCTACCACCCTGCTCCCTACCACCCTGCTCCCTACCTCCCTACCACCCTCTCTCCTACCACCCTGCTCCCTACCACCCTGCTCCCTGCCACCCTGCTTCCCCTGCCACCCTGCTCCCTACCACCCTGCTCCCTGCCACCCCTGCTCCCTGCCTCCCTACCACCCTGCTCCTACCACCCTACCACCCTGCTCCCTACCACCCTGCCAACCCTGCTCCCTACCACCCTGCTCCCCTACCACCCTACCACCCTGCTCCCTACCACCCGCTCCCTGCCACCCTGCTCCTACCACCCTGCTCCCTACCAACCCTGCTCCATGCCACCCTGTCCCTACCACCCTGTTCCCTACCACCCTGCTCCCTGCCACCCTGCTCCCTGCCACCCTGCTCCCTGCCACCCTACCACCCTGCTCCCTGCCACCCTGCTCCCTGCCACCCTGCTCCCTACCACCCTGCTCCCTGCCACCCTGCTCCCTGCCACCCTGCTCCCTACCACCCTGCTCCCTACCACCCTGCTCCCTGCCACCCTACCACCCTGCTCCCTACCACCCTGCTCCCTACCACCCTGCTCCCTACCACCCTGCTCCCTACCACCCTGCTCCCTACCACCCACCACCCTGCTCCTACCACCCTGCTACCCTGCTCCCTGCCACCCTGCTCCTACCACCCTGCTCCCTACCACCCTGCCACCCTGCTCCCTACCACCCTGCTCCCTACCACCCTGCTCCCTACCACCCTGCTCCCTACCACCCTGCTCCCTACCACCCTGCTCCCTACCACCCTGCCACCCTGCTCCCTACCACCCTGCTCCCTACCTCCCTACTCACCCTGCTCCCTACCACCTGCTCCCTACCACCCTGCTCCCTGCCACCCTGCTCCCTGCCTCCCTACCACCCTGCTCCCTACCACCCTACCACCCTGCTCCCTACCACCCTGCTCCCTACCACCCTGCTTCCTGCTCCCTACCACCCTGCTCCCTACCACCCTGCTCCCTGCTCCCTACCACCCTGCTCCCTACCACCCTGCTCCCTACCACCCTGCTCCCTACCACCCTGCTCCCTACCACCCTGCTCCCTGCCACCCTGCTCCCTGTTCCCTACCACCCTGCTCCCTACCACCCTGCTCCCTACGGTTAACAAAGTACCAAAACAAATGGCTTTTCTGCTGCTCCCTCACTCGGATTGAACCGGGTGTGGACCCGACCGGATCTCTTTGTTTAAACAAATAATTTGTGCATATTGTGTCAGTCTGGGAAAGTCCCGGGTCCATTTCGGAACAGAACCTCTAACTCCCATCACCCTTTATCCACATCATTCAGATTATTCAAATTCAATCATGAAGTGTTTGATGTGATTTTGGAACGCATTTGCATTGATGTCAGAGTGATTGGAGGGACAAAGGAGCCCTGAGTACCAGGCCATTCTTTAGCGACCTGATGGTCACACAGAGCAGAATAGGAGGACATTACCGTGACTCAACGCTCATGTGGTCGTGACCAGTGTTGCAGTAGCTCAGTTCTGACCTCTGTATGTCAGCGATCTATATGTCAGCGTTCTGACCTCTGTATGTCAGCGATCTATATGTCAGCGTTCTGACCTCTGTATGTCAGCGATCTATATGTCAGCGTTCTGACCTCTGTATGTCAGCGATCTATATGTCAGCGTTCTGACCTCCGTATGTCAGCGATCTATATGTCAGCGTTCTGACCTCTGTATGTCAGCGATCTCGGCCCTCAGCCTCTCGATCTCCCCCTTCTCTGTAGATATCTGCCTCCTCAACACCTCCTCCAGAGATATCAGCTCCTCCTGCTCTGTCAGGATCTCATTCTCCTGGAGGGAGGGAAGGAGGGAGGGAGGAGAGGGGGGAGGAGGGGGGAGGGAGGGAGGGAGGGAGGGAGGGAGGGAGGGAGGAGGGAGGGAGGGAGGGAGGGAGGGAGGGAGGGAGGGAGGGAGGGAGGGAGAGAGGGAGGATCAGTACTGTTCAGCATACATCAGCAGATAACATAAACTACAGATCAGTTTGTGTGTGTGTGTGTGTGTGTGTGTGTGTGTGTAATACCTGTGCCAGTATGATATTAACCACCTCTTCTTCGTTTCTCAGTCATCTCTTCTTTAGAGAGGCTGGCTATCTCTGGGCTATCTTAGTCTACACTCCTAGAGACACACACACACACACACACACACACACACACACACACACACACACACATACACACACACACACACACACACACACACATCACACATCCTACACACACACACACACACACACACACACACACACACACACACACTGGTTAGTTTAGAGCAGGGTTTCCCCAAACTCGGTCCTGCCCCCTACATCCCACCCATCTACACACAATACCCCATAATGGCCAACATTTGGTTTAGATTTAATCCATTTTAGAATAAAGCTGTAACGTAACAAAATGTGGAAAAAGTCAAGGGGTCTGAATACTTTCCGAAGGCGCTGTAGATGAGATGGAGCCATATTTAACGATGTTGTGTGTCCTTGCCTGTTTCTTGGCCTCCCGTAGTTGGCGTTTGAGAGCCGTGAGGATGCGTTGAACCTCCCAGAGCCTCTCCTCTTTAGACAGATCTTTAACCCCCAGCCTGAGGTCCCTGTGAGGCAGTTCAACAGGAACTCCTGGGGGCATGTAATAACGTTAAGGTTTATAACACCTTAATAAAACATACTGTATGAACAGAGGTAAAGCTGGAAAGAAATGTGTACTTCATATAAATAAATGTACAGTGGGGAAAAAAGTATTTAGTCAGCCACCAATTGTGCAAGTTCTCCCACTTAAAAGATGAGAGAGGCCTGTAATTTATCATCATAGGTACACGTCAACTATGACAGACAAAATGAGAAAGAAAAATCCAGAAAATCACATTGTAGGATTTTTAATGAATTTATTTGCAAAAGATGGTGGAAAATAAGTATTTGGTCAATAACAAAAGTTTCTCAATACTTTGTTATATACCCTTTGTTGGCAATGACACAGGTCAAACGTTTTCTGTAAGTCTTCATAAGGTTTTCACACTGTTGCTGGTATTTTGGCCCATTCCTCCATGCAGATCTCTCTAGAGCAGTGATGTTTTGGGACTGTCGCTGGGCAACACAGACTTTCAACTCCTCCAAAGATTTTCTATGGGGTTGAGATCTGGAGACTGGCTAGGCCACTCCAGGACCTTGAAATGCTTCTTACAAAGCCACTCCTTCGTTGCCCGGGCGGTGTGTTTGGGATCATTGTCATGCTGAAAGACCCAGCCACATTTCATCTTCAATGCCCTTGCTGATGGAAGGAGGTTTTCACTCAAAATCTCACGATACATGGCCCCATTCATTCTTTCCTTTACACGGATCAGTCGTCCTGGTCCCTTTGCAGAAAAACAGCCCCAAAGCATGATGTTTCCACCCCCATGCTTCACAGTAGGTATGGTGTTCTTTGGATGCAACTCAGCATTCTTTGTCCTCCAAACACGACGAGTTGAGTTTTTACCAAAAAGTTCTATTTTGGTTTCATCTGACCATATGACATTCTCCCAATCCTCTTCTGGATCATCCAAATGCACTCTAGCAAACTTCAGACGGGCCTGGACATGTACTGGCTTAAGCAGGGGGACATGTCTGGCACTGCAGGATTTGAGTCCCTGGCGGCGTACTGATGGTAGGCTTTGTTACTTTGGTCCCAGCTCTCTGCAGGTCATTCACTAGGTCCCCCCGTGTGGTTCTGGGATTTTTGCTCACCGTTCTTGTGATCATTTTGACCCCACGGGGTGAGATCTTGCGTGGAGCCACAGATCGAGGGAGATTATCAGTGGTCTTGTATGTCTTCACTAAACCTTCACAGGATCACATCCAGCCTGTATTGTCGCAGCAAAATAATCCTGCAGAAACGGGATTTGAAGGTTTAGTCGATCATAAGCTCATCTGCATTTTCTGCGGTGCAGGAAAATTCTCAGCAACAAAAGACTGATCAAATGAAGATCCTACATCTGTAGATAGCATTTAACCATCTTAACACGTTTTGATAGTATAACAGTGGAGAGGACAACACTGTGGAGGGGTAGACAATAACAGGTATTAAATCAAATCAAATCCAATGGTATTTGTCGCATGCTTCATAAACAACAGGTGTAGACTAACAGTGAAATGCTTCCTTACTGACGGGCCCTTCCCAACAACACAGAGAGAAAGAAAATACAGAAATAATAGAAAAATTATAACCAGAGGAATAAATACACGATGAGTAATGATAACTTATACACAGGATACCAGTACTGAGTCGATGTGCAGGGGTACGAGGTCATTGAGGTAGATATGTGCATAGGTAGGGGTAAAGTGACTAGGCAACAGGATAGATAATAAACAGTCACAGCAGCGTATGTGATGAGTCAAAGAGTTGGTGCAAAAGGGTCAATGCAGATAGTCCGGGTAGCTATTTGGTTAACTATTTAACTAACTATGTAGCGGTCTTATGGCTTGGGGGTAGAAGCTGCTCAGGGTCCTGTTGGTTCCAGACTTGGTGCATCGGTACCGCTTGCCGTGCAGTGGCAGAGAGAACAGTCTTTAACTTGGGTGGCTGGAGTCTTTGACAATGTTTAGGGCCTTCCTCTGACACTGCCTGGTATAGAGGTCCTGGATGGCAGGGAGCTCGGCCCCAGTGATGTACTGGGCCGTACTCACCACCGTCTGTGGCACCTTTAATATTATGGTCAGCAAAGTTGCCTTATGTAGAGATTGAAGACTGTGAGAGGACTGTGTGCTGTTCTGTATCATTGACTGTGACAGGATTTGGGTCAATAACCATTTCAATTCCAGTCAATTAAGTAAGCCAAACTCCAATTCCAAATGTTCCTCATTGAAAAAGCATTGAAGATAATTGGATTTTGAATTTTTTGTGTACTTCCTGAATTGACAGGAATTGAAATGGAATTGACCCCAACCCTGAGGAGGGCAGTCATATATCTCGTAGTATCGTGCTACACGGAGGGATTTAACGATTTTTTATCTCAAATGATGGAGAAAAATTAAGAAGAAAAAGATGAGGAATCAATAGCAAAAAGAAAATAAAAATTGATTGAACTTGAAAGGTTAATCTAATCCTCTCTCCACTTGCCAGGACACAAGTCAGAATGGTTATATTGGCAAAACATTCATCCATATCTCATCCTCTCATAGGCCAATAGACGTCAGCTCTACAGAGAGAAGACAAGATACATGATGTAATGAACGGACATGTGAGACATACTGAAACCCAGAAGAGGGAAGTGACAAGGTCTGTGTTGATAGTACTGAATGAACATCACAGTACAATTCATTATCACGACAGGGAGCGTTTACACATTATTTATTTTTTTGGTTCAGAAAAGACAGCAGAATAGACCAAGCAGAAAAAGTTTTGCTCATTTTACATGAAATACCTGACTTTATACACAGAGCCACTCACAGACACAGATCTAACTTGTCTTTAGATTTGCTGAGGTACATTAGAAAAAAGAGGTGACAAATGTTCCCCATCTTTCATCCTGTAGTTCACCATACGCACAACCTTTACCAGAACCCAGTTTGTTCCTTCAGTGACTCACACTGCTTATCTTGTTGTGCTAAATAACACAGTCTCTCTCTTTCTCTCCTCCCCCTCTTCTCAGATAATGAGTCTGTCATGTTTACACAATGGAACAGAAGGAGGAGAGGAGGAACAGAGAGAAGAGCTGTGATGACGCTGAGTCAAGCTTTTCCAGTTTATTGGTCATGCTATGACACCTCTCCTGAGGGGTGGTGTTATGGGATCTGATCTCTAGTCTACAACATCTCAATACATCTCTATTAATCTCTACTGATCTCTAGTCTACAACATCTCAATACATCTCTACTGATCTCTAGTCTACAACATCTCAATACATCTCTCTTAATCTCTACTGATCTCTAGTCTACAACATCTCAATACATCTCTACTGATCTCTAGTCTACAACATCTCAATACATCTCTCTTAATCTCTACTGATCTCTAGTCTACAACATCTCAATACATCTCTACTGATCTCTAGTCTACAACATCTCAATACATCTCTAGTAATCTCTACTGATCTCTAGTCTACAACATCTCAATACATCTCTACTGATCTCTAGTCTACAACATCTCAATACATCTCTCTTAATCTCTACTGATCTCTAGTCTACAACATCTCAATACATCTCTACTGATCTCTAGTCTACAACATCTCAATACATCTCTCTTAATCTTTACTGATCTCTAGTCTACAACATCTCAATACATCTCTACTGATCTCTAGTCTACAACATCTCAATACATCTCTAGTAATCTCTACTGATCTCTAGTCTACAACATCTTAATACATCTCTACTGATCTCTAGTCTACAACATCTCAATACATCTCTACTGATCTCTAGTCTACAACATCTCAATACATATCTCTTAATCTCTACTGATCTCTAGTCTACAACATCTCAATACATCTCTACTGATCTCTAGTCTACAACATCTCAATACATCTCTAGTAATCTCTACTGATCTCTAGTCTACAACATCTCAATACATCTCTACTGATCTCTAGTCTACAACATCTCAATACATCTCTCTTAATCTCTACTGATCTCTAGTCTACAACATCTCAATACATCTCTACTGATCTCTAGTCTACAACATCTCAATACATCTCTAGTAATCTCTACTGATCTCTAGTCTACAAAATCTCAATACATCTCTACTGATCTCTAGTCTACAACATCTCAATACATCTCTACTGATCTCTAGTCTACAACATCTCAATACATCTCTCTTAATCTCTACTGATCTCTAGTCTACAACATCTCAATACATCTCTACTGATCTCTAGTCTACAACATCTCAATACATCTCTAGTAATCTCTACTGATCTCTAGTCTACAACATCTCAATACATCTCTACTGATTTCTAGTCAACAACATCTCAATACATCTCTACTGATCTCTAGTCTACAACATCTCAATACATCTCTAGTAATCTCTACTGATCTCTAGTCTACAACATCTCAATACATCTCTAGTAATCTCTACTGATTTCTAGTCTACAACATCCCAATACATCTCTACTGATCTCTAGTCTACAACATCTCAATACATCTCTAGTAATCTCTACTGATCTCTAGTCTACAACATCTCAATACATCTCTATTAATCTGTACTGATCTCTAGTCTACAACATCTCAATACATCTCTACTGATCTCTAGTCTACAACATCTCAATACATCTCTAGTAATCTCTACTGATCTCTAGTCTACAACATCTCAATACATCTCTATTAATCTGTACTGATCTCTAGTCTACAACATCTCAATACATCTCTACTGATTTCTAGTCAACAACATCTCAATACATCTCTACTGATCTCTAGTCAACAACATCTCAATACATCTCACTTCATTTCTACTGTTCTCTAGTCTACAACATCTCAATACATCTCTCTTAATCTCTACTGATCTCTAGTCTACAACATCTCAATAAATCTCTACTGATCTCTAGTCAACAACATCTCAATACATCTCTCTTAATCTCTACTGATCTTTAGTCTACAACATATCAATACATCTCTACTGATCTCTAGTCAACAACATCTCAATACATCTCTATTAATCTCTACTGATCTCTAGTCTACAACATCTCAATACATATCTACTGATCTCTAGTCTACAACATCTCAATACATCTCTACTGATCTCTAGTCTACAACATCTCAATACATCTCTCTTAATCTCTACTGATCTCTAGTCTACAACATCTCAATACATCTCTACTGATCTCTAGTCTACAACATCTCAATACATCTCTACTGATCTCTAGTCTACAACATCTCAATACATCTCTCTTAATCTCTACTGATCTCTAGTCTACAACATCTCAATACATCTCTACTGATCTCTAGTCAACAACATCTCAATACATCTCTCTTAATCTCTACTGATCTCTAGTCTACAACATCTCAATACATCTCTACTGATCTCTAGTCAACAACATCTCAATACATCTCTATTAATCTCTACTGATCTCTAGTCTACAACATCTCAATACATCTCTACTGATTTCTAGTCAACAACATCTCAATACATCTCTACTGATCTCTAGTCTACAACATCTCTATTAATCTCTACTGATCTCTAGTCTACAACATCTCAATACATCTCTAGTAATCTCTACTGATCTCTAGTCTACAACATCTCAATACATCTCTACTCATCTCTAGTCAACAACATCTCAATACATCTCTCTTAAGCTCTACTGATCTCTAGTCTACAACATCTCAATACATCTCTACTGATCTCTAGTCAACAACATCTCAATACATCTCTACTGATCTCTAGTCTACAACATCTCAATACATCTCTACTGATCTCTAGTCTACAACATCTCAATACATCTCTAGTAATCTCTACTGATCTCTAGTCTACAACATCTCAATACATCTCTACTGATCTCTAGTCTACAACATCTCAATACATCTCTACTGATCTCTAGTCTACAACATCTCAATACATCTCTCTTAACCTCTACTGATCTCTAGTCTACAACATCTCAATACATCTCTACTGATCTCTAGTC
This sequence comes from Coregonus clupeaformis, assembly GCF_020615455.1. Lineage (NCBI taxonomy): Eukaryota > Metazoa > Chordata > Actinopteri > Salmoniformes > Salmonidae > Coregonus > Coregonus clupeaformis. The sequence goes on from NW_025537356.1 coordinate 34,368, forward strand.
TACAACATCTCAATACATCTCTAGTAATCTCTACTGATCTCTAGTCTACAACATCTCAATACATCTCTACTGATTTCTAGTCAACAACATCTCAATACATCTCTACTGATCTCTAGTCTACAACATCTCAATACATCTCTAGTAATCTCTACTGATCTCTAGTCTACAACATCTCAATACATCTCTAGTAATCTCTACTGATTTCTAGTCTACAACATCTCAATACATCTCTACTGATCTCTAGTCTACAACATCTCAATACATCTCTAGTAATCTCTACTGATCTCTAGTCTACAACATCTCAATACATCTCTATTAATCTGTACTGATCTCTAGTCTACAACATATCAATACATTTCTACTGATCTCTAGTCTACAACATCTCAATACATCTCTAGTAATCTCTACTGATCTCTAGTCTACAACATCTCAATACATCTCTATTAATCTGTACTGATCTCTAGTCTACAACATCTCAATACATCTTTACTGATTTCTAGTCAACAACATCTCAATACATCTCTACTGATCTCTAGTCAACAACATCTCAATACATCTCACTTCATTTCTACTGTTCTCTAGTCTAAAACATCTCAATACATCTCTCTTAATCTCTACTGATCTCTAGTCTACAACATCTCAATAAATCTCTACTGATCTCTAGTCAACAACATCTCAATACATCTCTCTTAATCTCTACTGATCTTTAGTCTACAACATCTCAATACATCTCTACTGATCTCTAGTCAACAACATCTCAATACATCTCTATTAATCTCTACTGATCTCTAGTCTACAACATCTCAATCCATCTCTACTGATCTCTAGTCTACAACATCTCAATACATCTCTACTGATCTCTAGTCTACAACATCTCAATACATCTCTCTTAATCTCTACTGATCTCTAGTCTACAACATCTCAATACATCTCTACTGATCTCTAGTCTACAACATCTCAATACATCTCTACTGATCTCTAGTCTACAACATCTCAATACATCTCTCTTAATCTCTACTGATCTCTAGTCTACAACATCTCAATACATCTCTACTGATCTCTAGTCAACAACATCTCAATACATCTCTCTTAATCTCTACTGATCTCTAGTCTACAACATCTCAATACATCTCTACTGATCTCTAGTCAACAATATCTCAATACATCTCTCTTAATCTCTACTGATCTCTAGTCTACAACATCTCAATACATCTCTACTGATTTCTAGTAAACAACATCTCAATACATCTCTACTGATCTCTAGTCTACAACATCTCAATACATCTCTACTGATCTCTAGTCTACAACATCTCAATACATCTCTCTTAATCTCTACTGATCTCTAGTCTACAACATCTCAATACATCTCTACTGATCTCTAGTCAACAACATCTCAATACATCTCTCTTAATATCTACTGATCTCTAGTCTACAACATCTCAATACATCTCTACTGATCTCTAGTCAACAACATCTCAATACATCTCTATTAATCTCTACTGATCTCTAGTCTACAACATCTCAATACATCTCTACTGATTTCTAGTCAACAACATCTCAATACATCTCTACTGATCTCTAGTC